>NC_136157.1:6239630-6406611 GCF_965212315.1 Lampetra planeri
CCACACACACAACATCCTATGGATTATACAGCCACCCACATACTGACTCAGCAATTATCATGGTTGGCTACGTACGGTAACGAAAGAAGTTCAACAAACATTCACTAACCAGATCCACCCTCTCACCCACCCACCTATCCAGCGCTTTCCACCCCCTCCCACCCCGACCCAGCGTACCCCCTCACTCACCGTGCCTTTCCACTCACTCACATTTCCACCCGAACTACCCACCCACAACTCACGCATCCTCTCATTTACACGGCCACCCACATACTCACTCCGCAACTAACCAACATCCATCCTACCCACTCAACCGGCCCTCTACCCACCCAGCGTTCCCCTCACTCACCGTGTCCTTTCCGCCCACCCTTCAAAATCACTCGCTCACTCACTCACTCACCCGCCCACCCACCCAAACCCAACCACCACCAACCACCTACCCCACCGAGCCCAACGCGCACACCGCCTTGTGCCGGGCACCTGTCTGTATCTTGACACGGTGCAGCTTGGAGGTGAACTGGTCATTGACGGTGAAAATGTGGCTGGGCTCCATCTCCTTGGTCTTGGGCTCCTTGGTGAGGACGCGCTGCGTGGGTTTCCCGCACGCCAGCGACTGCAACGCTCGCACCAGCTCCTTCTCGGGGATGTCCGTCTCCTGCTGGATCTCCTGCAGAGGGGGGTGAGGGGGTTGGGGGGGGTGGGAAGGGCAGCAGCATTGGGTCAGCCAACCCACGAGTCTGCAATTTCCCCTTTTTCTATTGGCACATGCGAGCCAAGCCAGCGCTAGTCGCTCACGGTACGAGTGTTGGTTTTCCACTGGCACATCCAAAGCCACGCTAGCGCTAGACACTCACGGTACGGGTGTTGGTTTTCCACTGGCACATCCAAAGCCACGCCAGCGCTAGATGCTCACGGTACGGGTGTTGGTTTTCCACTGACACGTCCGGAGCCACGCCAGCGCTAGCCGCTCACGGTACGGGTGTTGGTTTTCCACTGACACGTCCGGAGCCACGCCAGCGCTAGATGCTCACGGTACGAGTGTTGGTTTTCCACTGGTACATCCAGAGCCACGCCAGCGCTAGACACTCACGGTACGAGTGTTGGTTTTCCACTGGCAGGTCCAGAGCCACGCCAGCGCTAGATGCTCACGGTACGGGTGTTGGTTTTATACTGGCAGGTCCGGAGACATGCCAGCCACTCATGGTACGGGTGTTGTTTTTCCACTGGCACATCCAAAGCCACGCCAGCGCTAGACGCTCACGGTACGGGTGTTGGTTTTCCACTGGAGCCACGCCGAGCCGGAAACGGAACTGCGATACGCTTGGCCTCACGCGGCGTCCCGATGCTCGCTCGTTATCGGCGCTCGGAGCGCTTGACGGCGCCAGTCCCGCCGCGATCCACCTACCCCCCCCCCACCTGGCACCCGTCAGAGGAGGATGTCGCTTCGCCCCAGCCGCCGCCACCACCGCCGCTCACCTCGAAGGTGTAGCTGTCCCTGTTGTTGAAGAGGATGAGGATGGTCATCTGAAACGTGGAGACCTGCAGGATGTGCTTGCGCGTGTTGCTCCCCGTGAGTTGCGCACCACCCATGCTCGAGTCCCCTTCCTCCTGCCCATAAACGTAGGGGACACCGCGGACACAGCAACGTTGGCAACTTAGCGTTGGTGGCTGCAATGGTGGGGGGGGGGGTGCTTTCTGCCACCGCCATTTGCGGGCAATCGCTCGCTCGCAACGCACTCATCCGTTTATCGTCCCTCCGCGATGCTGGCGAAGGGGAAAAAATGATGATTAAGTGGACACAGGTGTGGGTGGACGGTGTGTGTGTGTGTGAGATTGACTAGGTGCTGGCGTGAGACTGGAGATGGGGGGGAGGGGGGCGGGCGAGGTGTGATAACGTCCTAGGAACTGCAAGACTCTAAAATACAAAAAAAAAAAATTACCAGGTAAGGTCCACTGAGCTATTTAAGATAGCTCTTTCTCAGAAGTGATCTGGCCACAAATGATAGCGTAACGGAAGTGGATTAATCATGTGGAAATTTATAGCGGCAGTCAAATACTCTAAACGCGTGATCTTGATTCTAAATATGGAGGGAAAAAAATGGGAGGACCCGGAGAAAACTCCACGGGGAGAGAGACATGCAAACTCCAAATATACAACAGGCGTCGGAGTTGAGCATTTAATCTCCCCAGCTATGGCCAAGCGTTACTGTGGGCATCTTCAGAAGTTGAGGAAGCAAAGGAAAACCTGCGTGCCAGACATGCGAGAAATCTTGCCCGTTAACGAACGAGTCAGCAGAACTAAAGTCTGCGAGTGAATAGTTTAAAGTCTCTTATCACTGGCAATAAGATCAATGCAAGTCCAAGTGTGGTCTTGACCGTGGTCAAAGCCGCAGGGGGAAGGAATGTTTAAGCAACGCAGCCAAACCCGATAGACCACAATTGGACCACGGAATAGCCGTCAACACCTCTACCGTGCCAAAAGGAAAAAAAACCACGAGAGAAGTCGCACCGTGTACAGCATGACTCTGGAATGGTATTTGCCAAGTAGGAGTAACGAGAGGAGCCCGGAGAAGAATCAATTCAGATTGTTCTTCTTGGTTCTTTCGGTAAAGTCGCGTAGAAGGGAAGTAATAAAATAATAAAAATAAAACATAATAAAATACAATTCTCACGACGTTTCGGCCACAACGCAAGCAGCCGTCCTCAGGTGAAGACCAGGTCTGTCCTGCATACCAGGCGAGGGAGTGAACGTGTCATAGCCACTGAGAGAATTGACACTTGCGTCCGCGCAAATTAGGCCCCTCTTAAGACTTTATGACCAGAACACTGCCCCTGTCTGAATTCAAAGGCTTACGTTGGTCTGGTGCTGGGGTCGGCAACCAAAATCCCTCAATATTATTCAAGAGACAGCGTCTGAAAAAATTCAGATTGTCTGGAGATAAACCAACTCATCGGACCAGGCGTCGGCAAACCTGCAGGCTCTGGAGCTGCAACGTGGCTCTTGAAGGAGTGCAGTGAGACTCTTGAATAATATTGAGGGATTTTGGTTGCCGACCCCAGCACCAGACCAACGTAAGCATGTGAATTCAGATAGGGGCAGTGTTCTGGTCATCAAGTCTTAAGAGGGGCCGAATTTGCGCGGACGCAAGTGACAATTCTCTCAGTGGCTATGACACGTTAACTCCCTCGCCTGGTATGCAGGAGGTCGTGGGGTCGATCCTGACGACTCTGATGCCGGCTATATATTTGGAGTTTGCATGTTCTTCTCCCCATGCTCGCACGGATTTTTCTTCGGGTCCTCTGGTTTTTTACACGCTTTTTATTAACTCACTCTGTCTGTTGTTGTTGTATCCTCAAATCTTGTAACTCAATTTTAACCCACTTCCCAATGTGGTATCGACTGCAAACTTGGTATACTTATGTCATACTGATGACAGTACTATATTCGATCATAAAAAATAAAAATGATATATTTTTAAAAATTATTTTTATATGTTATGTTTTGGCTTGGATCTAATTGTCCACGCTCAACTGACGTTGGCTGTAAATCACCACGGTCCCTTACATTATGGCAAGTTTCGTGACCACTTCCTGGAGTCGTGGAGTTCTGCCATTACAAGTACGGTACATTTCATGAAGGCGTGTTTTTTCAAGTTTTTTTTTTAATATTACTCATTCCCTCCACATTTAGAATCAACGTCACGCGTTGAGAATATTTGGTTACTGCTATACATTTCAACGTGAACATCCGCTTTGTTGAGCTATCATTTGTGGCCAGGTGACTTCTGCATGTGCGCTATACAGCACATTGGGCCTTACCCTGAGAAAATCAAAATAGTTTAGTTTAGGGAGCTCGCCCGTGCGTGTGCTCACGGGTCATTCCGCGCGATGTTCAGCACGGCGTCCGACGTTTCGCCCCCAGCCCTGCTGTGGAGGCTTCTCGGCGCGGCGCGACCCAAAGACGACGCTGCACGAGGCGCGACCGCCAAAAAACCTACGCGGGCGGATTCCTTCGCTTGGCGGAGAAACGCAATACCCGGCGTTGCTTTACTTTTAACCGTCTCGGCAAAAACATTGATCCACTGCAGCACTGCGGCAGCTGTCATTACGCTAGCGTAAAAAAAAAAAATGCGCGCTCACGCCCTCCCCTCATCCCGTGCAGTCATCCTATCTGTGGACGGGCACAAATAGACCATCACACAGCGGTGCACTAATCGGCTGCTCGTGACACGGTTGTCTGGCTCGACCGCTCGAATGTGAAATTGTCGTCGCTGCTCTTGCTTCTTCATCAGCAGCCATAGGAAAGATTGTGGGTGCTCACATTCCAGTCTAAGTAAGGGTGGCGGGGGAGGTGAGGGTTTATGCAGGAGGTTGTGGGTTCGGTGCCGACCTTCGTGACGCCTGTACAGGTAGTCCCCGACTTACGATGGAGATGCGTTACGACGACCCCATCATCGCAAGTCAAAATATCTTAAGTCGAAAATAGCATAGCTTACCCAGGAGTCTTAAAGAATGGTGATAATTTAGCAAAAGAGAGCAATTTACAGTACCGTACTGTATAAACTATATACTGTACTTATTAATTACAATACTGTATTGCACAGTGAAATTTAAAGTAAAAACAAGGTAAATTCTTAGCCTACCTATATGAACTGCAATTTAATATAATTTTTTTTAGGAAACATTCCTATCTGCTATAAAAACTTTTAACATGCATTGAACACCGAGACAACTTAACTCTGTCAACCGCTGGGGAGAATGAGACATCACCAAACCAGGTGGGAGATGCGTACAGTACATCCCGGCAGCGTCCCAACGTACAGCATCGTACCTCATACGCTGCTACGTTTGCCTGCCGCGCGAAATGTAAAATATTTAACAATTTTGTCATATCGCTATCGCCATCGTAAGATCGAAATATCGTAAGTCGGACCATCGTAAGTCGGGGACTACCTGTATACGTGGCGTTTGCATGTTGTTATCCTCCGTGTTCAAGTGGATTTGTCTCCGGGTCTTCCGGTTTAGTAAAGGGGAGTAAGGGGGAGGGGGGGGAGCAGAGGGGGGGGGTGGTGGTCTCCCGCAAGGAGCAACACGTGGAGCGGATTCCAACAATCGGATTCCAATAATCTCGGGCGTCATTCAATTCCTTTGGCTACCATTCCGTTGCTCGTCTTACACATTGGCAATCATCCACACTGCCCGCGACGTATCCCTGCCCAAACGCAATTTCTCTCATCAACCATCAATGTGACGTCTCACTTATTCGGGAGCGTTTGTGTGCTGCTGCTCACCGTCCTTAAACTAAGCACTCCATCCAGCTGTTGCTTGTCTCTGCATGTCATCATTTTAAACCCAATCTGCCTCCGATAATTGCCCTTCTGCAACGCTGTCCGTCGATCACTTGATTTCTCTCAAGAGCCCCTTGTCGCGCGAGGCTTTTGTTCGAGTACATTTTGGTAACCGCAAAGTAATTTCTCAGAATCCACGCAATATTTTTATTTTTTTTCCCCCACAATCAAATCTCGTGCCAAATAGTCGCCGTCACGTCCCAAGATGCGTATTTCGCGCGCAAGGGCGGGAACCACTGATGAAAGGGGGGGGGGCAGTGAATGATTCCATGGTGGCTAGGAGATGTTAGCTCCCTCGCCTGGTATGCAGTGGGTCAGAGGGTTCGATCCCGGCCCTGACACCTGCTGTATATTTGGAGTTTGCATGTTCTCTGATGAAAGGGGGGGGGGGGCAGTGAATGATTCCATGGTGGCTAGGAAATGCTAGCTCCCTCGCCTGGTATGCAGGGGGTCAGAGGGTTCGATCCCGGCCCTGACACCTGCTGTATATTTGGAGTTTGCATGTTCTCTGATGAAAGGGGGGGGGGGGGCAGTGAATGATTCCATGGTGGCTAGGAGATGTTAGCTCCCTCGCCTGGTATGCAGGGGGTCAGAGGGTTCGATCCCGGCCCTGACACCTGCTGTATATTTGGAGTTTGCATGTTCTCCCCGTGGACGCAGGAATATTTTTTCTCCGGGTCCTCCGGCTTTTTTCCCTCCTCCACATTTAGAAACGTACGTTTAGGTTATTTAGATGATTTGGCTGCTATGAATTTCCTCATGATAACCCGCTTCGTTGAGCTATCATTTGTGGCCAGGTTGCTTCTGGATAAGAAGCTAATAGCTCAGTGGGCTTTTCTGGGTAAAATAAAATTGTTTAGATTTATTAATCTTGTTAGCGATTTGCTTACCATTCCCATACTTTGCACTCCTATCGTGTTTTTATATTGTTTCTTGCTGTAACATTCTGACCCCGTGCCCCAACTGGACATCTGTGAGAGAAAAAAAAGAGCTTGATAGCGCATCGGATTCCTCCAGTAATAAACGAATATTCTGATTCCCCCGTACCCGTCTGATGGGGCCGTAGAAGGTGGCGTTGAGGTCGGCTGAGCCCATGTGGTGTTGAAGCGTGAGCTGGCGCCCACTGTGCTTGGCAAGGTAAAACCTACAAGGCACAACAAATAACACGCGCACGCACGCACAACGCAAGATAAGACAAAGACGCTCCCAATCAAGCCTTAGCCTTTGAGACTGTTAAGGCAAGTGCTGTTAGCGAGCACCTATGAAGGCCGGCAAGGCGCATGACGGGGTGGTGTGGCCAGCACCACGCCCGGCCGCCTTTGTGTTCCCAGAGTGCTGATGTTTACACACCGCGCCAGGGCACTCATTTGAGGCCGGGCTGACCTAGGGGAGGAACAGGACAGGTTAGCATCCAACGTGCCACCGATCTGCAGCGTGGCCGGGGAATTGAACCGAGGTGTGGATGGGGTAGCAGCGCAGTGGCATGAATCACAGAGTCACTGCAACCGATAGAAGAGACAGGCCCACGTACACGCAGTGACACACGTACACGGAGTGACACACACACACAGAGTAATATACACGCACACACATGTACACACATATACCAAGCAGACAATGTCTACTTGTAGCTCATGAAAAATGTAAGCGCTGATGCCAATAATTTTTGAGATCGACACCTAACAATTTATCGAAACCATCATCAATTTTCTTGGTTCTTTCGGTAAAGTCACGTAGAATGGAAATAATAAAATAATAAAATTTCTTTTTGTATGTTTTATTATTATTATTTTATTATTTCCATTCTACCTGACTTTACCGAAAGAACCAAGAAGATGAATCCCTGCAGTCACGAAAGCATTAAATCGAGAAAAAAATCCATCCTCAATTCACTAATCTGTGCCTTCTCTGTACCATCCCGCACTGCCTCATTTTTACCAAACTCATTCGTTCCAAGACGATTGGGCAAAGTACAAATTGTGGTAAAACTGCCATGAATCGACAAAAATCGACCCACACACACGCGCAGATCCCACGGCACGCACGCACGACCACGTGTACGATTTTTAAGCGACGCGATCGTCACATGCCGAAGACCAGCGACATCCACCGTCGGAATTCCTGGGGAACTGGGACTGCTGGGGCGGGCGGGCGGTGAGCGGAGCGGAGCAATACCTGCGGAAGACTTCGAAGGCGTGGCGCGGGGCGGGGGGGATGTTGCACTTTGGCGTGGCCGCCTGCGTGGGCCAGTAACCCGTGGTGAGCACGCGCACCGTCAAGTCCACGCCGTGCAGCGACGTCTGAGGATGGTGGGTGGTGGGGTGGGGGGGGTGGCGGCGACATGCGTGTGCGCGGTGAGCGTCGGCGGGCACGAGTGCGTGCGTGCGTAACGGTTAGCGTGCTGCGCTACGAACCTGATGACCCTAATTCGATGTACGCTCGCGGCCAACATCAGTGACGATTGTCTGAACCGGTCATGGGCCTCCTCTAGGTCGACTCAGCCTCAAATGCGGTACATGGTGTGATGTGTCAACATCGTAACTCGGGAGACAAAGACGGTCCGGCGTGGTGTTGGCCACGCACCCCCTCGTGTGCCGTGCAGGCATTCATTGGTGCTCGCTAAAAGCACTTGCCCAAACAGTCTATTAACGCTATAAGGGGTTTATTTGTCTTTCTATTGGCATGGGGACATATTTTAGCACGGGTAAACGTGTGTTTGTTTCATCGGCATGGGTACACTGAATGTCCAAACTGGTGCAGAGTTCGCTTGTACCGAATATCAATGCCGTTGAAATTACTCACTCCCAGAAGGCAGTGAGGCCTGTAGGTTGTGGAGGAAACGGTACGTTTTTTTTAAGTGGAGAGAAGAAAAGGAGACATAAGTTGTCTGCTTACCTAAATTATAATTTAACGCGCTTATCAGATGAGTCCGCTAGTCTATTGTAAAAAAAAACATCAGTGATCGCCCTCAGTCTCGTGAAAACAAAACTATAAAACTATGTAACCAGGTAAGGCCCACTCAGCTATATAACGCTTTTTCAGGAGTGACCTGGCCACAAATGATACCTCAACGAAGTGGCTTATCACGTGGAAATGTGTAGCAGCCAAATACTGTAAATGCATGTTAATTCTAAATGTGGAGGGGAAAACCGGAGGACCTGGAGAAAAATCCAAGCAACCACGAAGAGGGAGACATGAAAACTCCAAATATACAGCAGGCATCAGAGTCAGGATCGAACCCACAACCTCCTGTATACCAGGCGAGGTAGTTAACATCTCCTAGCCAACGTGATGATGATTAGAGAGACACACAATCTCCAAATATACAGCAGGCGCCAGGGTCGGTATCGAACCCACGACCTCCTGTATACCAGGCGAGGTAGTTAACATCTCCTAGCCAACGTGATGATGATTAGAGAGACACACAATCTCCAAATATACAGCAGGCGCCAGGGTCGGTATCGAACCCACGACCTCCTGTATACCAGGCGAGGTAGTTAACATCTCCTCACCACCGTGATGATGATGAGAGAGAGAGATGCGCAAACTCCAAATATACAGCAGGCATCAGGGTCAGGATCGAACCCACAACCTCCTGTATACCACGCGAGGTAGTTAACATCTCCTCACCACCGTGATGATGATGAGAGAGAGAGACACGCAAACTCCAAATATACAGCAGGCATCAGGGTCAGGATCGAACCCACGACCTCCTGTATACCAGGCGAGGTAGTTAACATCTCCTAGCCATCGTGATGATGATGAGAGAGAGAGACATACAATCTCCAAATATACAGCAGGCGCCAGGGTCAGGATCGAACCCACGACCTCATGTATACCAGGCGAGGTAGTTAACATATCCTAGCCACCGTGATGATGATGATGATGATGAGAGAGACACGCAAACTCCAAATATACAGCAGGCATCAGGGTCAGGATCGAACCCACAACCTCCTGTATACCAGGCGAGGTAGTTAACATCTCCTAGCCATCGTGATGATGATGAGAGAGAGAGACATACAATCTCCAAATATACAGCAGGCGCCAGGGTCAGGATCGAACCCACGACCTCATGTATACCAGGCGAGGTAGTTAACATCTCCTAGCCACCGTGATGATGATGATGAGAGAGACACGCAAACTCCAAATATACAGCGGGCATCAGAGTCAGGATCGAACCCACAACCTCCTGTATACCAGGCGAGGTAGTTAACATCTCCTCGCCATCGTGATGATGATGAGAGAGAGAGACACGCAAACTCCAAATATACAGCAGGCATCAGGGTCAGGACCGAACCCACGACCTCATGTATACCAGATGAAGTAGTTAACATCTCCTCGCCATCGTGATGATGATAGGAGAGAGAGAGACGCGCAAACTCCAAATATACAGCAGGCATCAGAGTCAGGATCGAACCCACAACCTCCTGTATACCAGATGAAGTAGTTAACATCTCCTAGCCACCGTGATGATGATAGGAGAGAGAGAGACACGCAAACTCCAAATATACAGCAGGCTTTCAGGGTCAGGATCGAACCCACGACCTCCTGTATACCAGGCAAGGTAGTTAACATCTCCTAGCCAACGTGATGATGATGATGATGAGAGAGAGACACGCAAACTCCAAATATACAGCAGCAGGCATCAGGGTCAGGATCGAACCCACAACCTCCTGTATACCAGGCGAGGTAGTTAACATCTCGCCGCCGCGAGATTAAACGTTCGATCCCATTGTCAAAAGACAACGGAGGGAGGGAAGCTCTCACTGGCTGTGCATTTCTACCCAGAGGCCGTTTCTACCCAACGGGTGTCACCGAATGTCGTATACGTCACCGACGTGCGAGGAGGAGTCACGGGCTCCTGCTTCCGCGCTGCAGGCCGTACCCCCGTGGTGTGCAAGTGAGTCCGGAATTCCTCCATGGTGGTGTTGGAGATGCTCATGTCCTTGAACATGCCCTCCAGCTTGGACGTAAACTGGCAGCCGCACTCCGTCTGCGAAATTGACGTGGAGGGGGGGGGGGTTGGAGCAACAGGGCGAGGGGGAGAAGATAAGAGTCAGAATATTTATTACTGGACGAATCCGATGACGTTATAAAGCTTTTTTTTCCCACAGATGTCCAGTAGAAGGCACCGTCGCCAATCCGATTTCAAAACTAGGCCAGAGCCCAGAGAAGCTGATCCCGAGTTTCCTCGACCGAGTTGCTTCGCGTGCTACAGCAAAGTAACACGTCTGCCGCAGAGCAAAATTTGTCGCACGGCATCCAAACAGGCACTGAATTGTCAGAGCCAGAGCGCGTTCACCAAGTTAATTGAAGTTATTTTTTTGTGCAGTCATCGGCGACAGCGCCGAGACCATCAACTCACTACACTTGAGAACCCGGTTAATTACACAGATGGGATGTCTGGATTCAAATCCCAGGATCGTAGCAGTGCCAGCTCAGCACTCGTGGCATCTGGTCAATCCAAGAGCTGGCTCAAAAAAATATTTAAAAATACTTTAAAAAAAAACACGCTTTAATGAAATGTACTGCCCGAGCTGCCCCTCCCCCTGCCCCCTTCCCCCATAGCCCCTCCCCTCCCTCCACATCCCCCGCCCCTGGGCTTAGCTTCCCGAGGCTTGCCGTGACGTAAGGGACCACGTGGTGATCTACAGCCAACGTGAGTTGAGCGCGGATAATTAGAGCCGTAAAAAAGATTGTTTAAAAATGTGTATTTTTAATTTCCAATGATAGAATATAGTATTGTCATCAGTATGACATAGCTATACCAAATTTGCAGTCGATACGACATTGGGAATACGGTTGAAATTGAGTTACAAGATTTTTGGATACGACAACACATACAGTAAGTTAAATAAAAGCGTGTAAAAAGTAAAAAAATATGTTTTGGATTTTTTATGATAGAATATAGTATTGTCATCAGTATGACATAGCTACACGAAGTTTGCAGTCGATAGCACATTGGGAAAGTGTGTAAAAATTGAGTTACAAGATTTCTTTTTTTAGGATACAACAGATGAAGTGAGTTAAATAAAAAGCGTGTAAAAATGTCTTTTGTCGGGACTCTGTCTTCTTCTTCTGTACGGCTGATGTAGATGCAGAGCAGCAACTACAATTTCACATCCAGTGGTCAAGCCTGACAATCGCCGTACGATGTCTCCTTCCTATTGTGGACTCGCTCCACCCTGGCTAGCCATCGAACAAAGACGGTCAACCGCATCGGGCTCTTTCAGATGCACTTCTGTGGCCGTCTGGAGCGCTCGTCATTCGGGTATTCGGAAGCGACTGGGAGCTACGCGCTTTTCAATCGAAAACTAAAGTCTTTAAAATTGCTTGCTGTGTTTAGTTTGTCGTCCTTCCCCCGCACCTCCGATTGGCACAGTGGCCAATGTACGGTGTGACAAAAGTTCAACATACACACATACAGCACAGGGTGGTGGTTTGCCTTTCTAATTAATGTTTAGGATTTTTTGTCTATCGACACATGACCTATTCATTTATGTATTATCCCTTGTGTGTGGGTTTTCACTGGATATGAAGCTTTCGTGACTGCAAGGATTCATATTCTTAGGTTTTTTCGGTAAAGTCACGTAGGTAAAACATTAAAATTAATAAAAGTTAAATAAAATAAAAAATACAGCTGTCGTGGCTGTGACGGTTCCACCTGAAGACGGAGGCTTGTGTTGCCTCCGAAACGTCGTGATTTTTTATTTTATTTTACTTTTATTAATTTTTATGTTTTACCTACGTGACTTTACCGAAAAAACCTAAGAATATTTCACTGGATACTTTATCTATGCTGAACGTCTTTCGCGCGGTACGGAGCCAACCCTGCCGATCTGTCGGCGTACAAAACTCTCGCAAACTTGGACTAGGACAAACGCCCAATGCGTTTGTCCTCCCCCCACACCTCCCATTAACACGGTTGGCTACGTACGGCGCCAAAGAAGTTCAACATACACGCACACATACATAGAGAGGCCTGCAAGGGGTGCGGGGGACGTGGCCACGGGGAGTGGAAGGTCGCGTTCACCTTGAGCTTGGAGATCATGTTTTTCTCCGAGTCGTCCGACACACTCTTGTTGGTCAGCAGCCGGCGTGCAAGGTGCTGCTTGTAGTAGCGCTCAAACACGTCCTTCTCTTGCAGGAAGCGGAAGAGGATCATCGCCTTGTCCAGAATCGCCTCCACCTCCTGCTCTGACAGCTGTGAACGCGAGCAAACACACGCAAGACAAAGATCCCCCTCCCCCCGCCTATCAACTAAACTAAAAACAAAACTGCTTTTTGTTTTACTAGGTAAGGCCCACTGAGTTATGCCACTCCAATGCCATTTGCCTCTGCAACCTGCCCTCTATAATCTCGCACACGTGTCCCACCCATCACAAAACCTCCTCTCTTCCTGGGTAACACACATTACATTATATATTGGTTTTTAAATGGAGTTTCCATTATCTCGGTTTCAAAGAACCAAAAACTATTTTTATTTTACCAGGTAAGGCCCACTGAGCGACGTGGCTCAACGAAGCGGCTTATCACGTGGAAATGTATAGCAGCCAAACACTCTAAAACGCATGTCGATTCTAAATGTGCAGGGAAAAACCGAAAGAAAAGGGAAAAAAATCGACGGGACCACGGGGAGATCATGCAAATTCCAAATATACAGGCGTCAGGGTCAGGACCGAACCCACGACCTCTTGTATACAGGGTGAGATAGCTAACATCTCGCCACCGTGGCAAAGCGAACGAGGGGGGTGATTGCAGCCAGTACCCAATGCTGATGGTGTGCACACCGCATCAGGTGCTCATTTAAGACTGCGGGGAGGGCCCGGGACGGGTTCTGATACCAAGTCACCGATGTAAGCGGTGGCTAGGAGCGCGTGTACCACTGTGTCACTGCTACCTATCACACATCATAACAGAGCGCGAACACGTGTCCGTCTGTGTTTACGTGCGTGAATCACTGTACGTGCGATTAAGTGGATAATACAGGGTGCTTCAAAAAAATGTTAACACTTCTTTGATAATTTTTTATGGAAAAAGAACGGATAATACACTGTAACATGATAACAAATGTAAGTTAATAGCTTCAAAAAGTCGGTGTCTCCTCCACTCGTTCGCCATTATTGCAACACATGCCAGGTGGTCTCCAGAGAGTGTTAACATATTTTTGAAGCACCCTGTAGTGTGTGTACACGTGAGAATGTGTATGTGTACAATTATATGTGGTAGCGTGCGAATGCGTGTGTGTTTGCGAGTGTTGATGTCTGTACGAGAGCCTGTGCATGTGTACACCACATTGCGTGCGCGTTAAGTTTGCACAGCAGGGAGCACAGGAGGTGTTACCCGACAGTTATCTCAACCCATAATACCTGGCTCTGTCCCGTGACATCCTGTCAGCGAGCATTCCAACGCTTCACTTGACCTCAAAGCAGAGTTCGCAACCGGGTACCCGATACCTGTACCCTACCCGATACCCGGCTACCCGTACCCGGCTGGGTACGGGTACAAGTACCCGTTTGCGACCCTGGTGCGGCCGGGTACTGGTAGGCCGTGAGTCACTGGTGAGTCACCGTTTGTCACTCATTTCCCAACGTCTTGTCTCTTCTCACAATTCAAGTTCCTAAAATCAACCCACCCGCGCCTGCAACATGGCTTCATCCCAGAGGTCGCAATCGGGTACCCGTACCCGAACCCTACCCGATACCCGGCCGGGTACTCGGTAGGGTACGGGTACCCGTTTTCGACCCTGGTGCGACCGGGTACGGGTAAGGAATCAAAACCCGTTTGCGACCTCTGCCTCAAAGTGCACCTAGCTTGGCACAAGCGCTGTGGTGATGTCACCGCCACTTAGCAGTAAATGGCGGCCGTTGTTGGCAAGTGAGCGAGCGAGCGCGAGTGCCTTGCTCATTCTTACCCCCTTCACTCCCTTCTTGAGTTTGTCGTCGATGAACAGGGAGAGGTATTCTGGTGAGCGCGGGTTGAGGTTCAGGAAATACTCGAAGTCGCTCGAGATGGTCTGCTTGAACAGGCGGTCATTGCCAAATGACTGCTGGAGGAAGTGATCGAAGCGGTCTTTGAGGTCCAGAAGCCCCTACGGGAGGTGAGAATCACAGACACAGATTCACAGACCATTGGTGCAAGTGTTATTAGCGAGTAGCTCCTACCAAATTTCGATTTAAAGCTTTCGTGACTGCAGGGATTCATCTTCTTGGTTCTTTCGGTAAAGTCACGTAGAAGGGAAATAATAAAATAATAAAAATAAAACATTATAAAATAATTCTCACGACGTTTCGGCCACAACGCAAGCAGCCGTCCTCAGGTGACGCTGTCTTTCCGACAGACCTGTTCTTCACCTGAGGACGGCTGCTTGCGTTGTGGTCGAACCGTCGTGAGAATTATTTTATTATGTTTTATTTTTATTATTTTATTATTTCCCTTCGACGTGACTTTACCGAAAGAACCAAGAAGAAGCTCCTACCAAGGCTGGCACGGCATGCGAGGTGGGGTGAGCGGCCAGCGCCACGCCTGGCCGCCTTGGTCTCCCCAGTGGCGATGTTTACACATCGCACGAAATACTCATTTGAGACCGAGTCCACCTGGCAGAGGCTCAGGACCAGTTAAGATAATCCCCACTGGTGTTGGCCGTGAGCGGGAATTGAATTCGGGTCGAGGGGATTCATAGCGCAGCGCGCTAACCACGACACACAAACAGCCTCCTTTAAACATTAAGGACTAAAGGACCAATTCTAGATTTGAAGATTTCGTGACTGCAAGGATTCATACTCTTAGTTCTTTCGGTAAAGTCACGTAGGTAAAAAATGAAATTAATAAAAATAAAACAATAAAAATCACGACGTTTCGGAGACGTGTGTTGCCTCCGAAACGTCGTGATTTTTATTGTTTTATTTTTATTAATTTTATTTTTTACCTACGTGACTTTACCGAAAGAACTAAGAGTACTAAAGGACCAAATAAACATTTGTGACTGCAAGACGTCCTTGCAGTGATAGACACGACTGCACATGTTACGGTTTGGAAAGTGTTTCCGTGGTGAAAAAAGTCCCTTCTATTGGCCGATTAATGCTGCCAACATCATTAGACCTCCTTTTCCAGTACCAAAATATAATAATAGGGGTTTTCCCCTTTTGTCTGGCAACAAAACTGAAACCTTTTACAAGGAATCATGTGTGCATTAACCACAATACTTGTGGTTAAAATGCAAAAAAAACACTGATAATATATGCCTTGTCCTTGAAACTGATTGGTCCACACCAGGGAAGGCTTTCTTTGGTGTGGACCAATCAGTTTCAAGGACAATGCATATATTATCATAGTGCGTTTTTTGTTTGCATTTTGACCATTAGTATTGTGGTTAATGCAGACATGATTCCTTGTAAAAGGTTTCAGTTTTGTTGCCAGAAACAAGGGGAAAAACCCTATTATTATTATAATAATGCTGCCAAGATGCTAGCAGTGATGGATACAAATTACCTTTCGGATGTGCAATTGCAGTGATGAATAAACATCGTTTGGGGCCATTTCAAAGTGGCAGCACTCTGGCCTACACACAAGTCAGGTTCACCAATCCACTCACTGCAAGTCCCATATGCTGGTCACATTAAGTTAACAGACCAGGATTGTCCGACTTGCAAGAGTGACCAATCACCAAAAAGGGCACTCAAAATAACAATCGAAATGACAATCCCCGATACGTGTCGACATCTAACCCACGACATCTACCAACCCCCTTGCCTCCAAAGCATTGGATTGGATTGCACTGGATTTGCAGGCGTTTCCCATCTGTTCGCGAGCCACTGGAGATGTGCGCTTTAAAATCTGAATTAAAAACTTAATTTCCTTAGAACTGCTTTTTGTGTTTAGTTTGTTGTCCTTCTAACGCACCTCCGATTAGAGTACGGTGCGAAAGAAGTTCAACATACATAACACAGACTCGCAGAGACCAATAGACTCACACAGAGACACAGACTCGCAGAGACCTATACAGTTTGCTGTCCTTCCCCTGCACGTCCGATGAGCACGGTTGGCTACGTACGGTGCGAAAGAAGTTCAACACACACACACACGCACGTACCTGGATGTAGTCGACGGGATTCTTGCCCTCTCCCTCTTCCGTGACGAGCGCCTTGCCTTGCTCACGCAGGTAGCCGCTCATGCACTCGCACATGGTCTTCAGACCGTTGGGCACGCGCCCAAACAGCTTGTACATACACGCCAAGTCTGCGGGGACGAGAGAGAACACAAACATACACCCGCCCCACGCCAGCGCGCTCGGCCTTAGGAGTCCACAGAGGAGGCGCCGTTAGCGAGCACTGAATAAAGATGCGTCGGCAGGCGGACACTCTCGGTACGTGTGCATTGCCAGTCATCTCAGTCAGTCAACCCCATGGCACCCGGGTCTTTCCCGTGACCTGCAAGGGGGCCTTCCGACACTTCACGTGGCCTTAAAGTGCACCTAGCCTGGTACAAGCGCCCGTGGTGACATCACCGCTACTTAATGGCGAATGCCGGTTGTTTGGTTGGGTGCTGGTTGGTCAGCGTGGGGAGCTGTGGTGTAGCGTTTGGCACATTGCACTACGAAACCAGGCCACCTGAGTTCGATTCCCGCTCACGGCCAACACCGCTGGCGATTATCTGAACCAGTCCTGGGCCTCCCCAAGGTAGACTCAGCATCAAATGAGTAGTGGGAAGACAAAGGCTGCTGGGCGAGGTTGTTGGTCATCCACCCCCTGGAATATATGAAACTCCGAGGTCGACTCAGCCTGAACAAAGACCACCTGGTGTGGTGTGTTAAATAAACCCATCAGCACTGGGGAGTGGTGTTGACCACTCCCCACCCTTGCGTGCTGTGCCGGTCTTCATAGGCGCTGCTCGCTAACAACTCCAACAGCCTGCTAAAGGCTATACGCGGGATATTTGTATTTTGGCCGTGGACAATTGAATCTCCCCTTGCAATACCGCAAGTGCGAGTACAATTCATAGGTAACTTTGTGTGTATCCCTACACCTCCGCAGGAGAGCGATTTACGCTGCGCTTTACTGTAAACTGACAAGAGGTCACTTAAAAGAAGTGACTGAGGTGCAACAAAAATGCTCACTCGGCTTGTGCAATTCCCACCAGTGTACCTGCAATTCTACTACTGCAATTACAACGGAATTGTTTACAAAGCTGCGTCTCAAATGATGCAACCACCAAAGATGAGTTCGATAAATCATACCCGTAAGCGACAAACACACACCCTAATGGCTCACACAAGCTGACAAGTTAACGAGCGTAGCAATGTACGCCCCCACAAAGCCTTGCTTTGTTAAGTTTGTCCACATACGTCTCCTCGTTCATCCGGTAAAACCAACCTCAGCTAGACAGACTGATACGGGGCGATGCCGAGTCCAGTTAGCTAAAAAACGAATTAAAGATGAATGCAAAAAACACAACAACAACCCTATTACTGTATACGTACGAGTGTAAATGTATAAATAAGAGTGTGTGAGATTGTTATTGTACAAAATAACAACAAATACTATTTTTATTTAACCAGCTAAGGCCCACTGAGCTGTATACGTATTTTTTTTGAATGATAGCTCAACTTAGTGGCTTAGCACGTGGAGATTGATAGCAGTAGCCAAATACTCTCAACGGATGTTGATTCTAAATGTAGAGGGGAAAACCCGGAGGACCCGGAGAAAAATCCACGCCATCACGGGGCGTGGCGGGGAGAGACACTGAAAACTCCAAGTATACAGCAGCAGGCTTCAGGGTCGGAATGAAACCAACGACCTCCTGCATACCAGGCGAGGTAGTTGACATCTCCTAGCCACCGTGATGATGATGAGAGCGAGAGAGACACGCAAACTCCGAATATACAGCAGGCATTGTCAGAGTCGGGATCGAACCCACGACCTCCTGCATACCAGGCGAGGTAGTTAACATCTCCTAGCCACCGTGATGATGATGAGAGAGAGAGACACGCAAACTCCAAATATACAGCAGGCATCAGGGTCGGAATGAAACCAACGACCTCCTGCATACCAGGCGAGGTAGTTAACATCTCCTAGCCACCGTGATGATGATGAGAGAGAGAGAGAGAGACACGCAAACTTGGAATATACAGCAGCAGGCGTCAGGGTCGGGATCGAACCCACGACCTCCTGCATACCAAGCGAGGTAGTTAACATCTCCTAGCCACCGTGATGATGAGAGAGAGAGATACACGCAAACTCCAAATATACAGAAGACTTCAGGGTCGGAATGAAACCAACGACCTCCTGCATACCAGGCGAGGTAGTTGACATCTCCTAGCCACCGTGATGATGATGCGAGCGAGAGAGACACTGCAAACTCCAAATATACAGGAGACTTCAGGGTCGGAATGAAACCAACGACCTCCTGCATACCAGGCGAGGTAGTTGACATCTCCTAGCCACCGTGATGATGATGAGAGAGAGAGATACACGCAAACTCCAAATATACAGCAGGCATTGTCAGGGTCGGGATCGAACCCACGACCTCCTGCATACCAGGCGAGGTAGTTAACATCTCCTAGCCACCGTGATGATGATGAGAGAGAGATACACGCAAACTCCAAATATACAGCAGGCATTGTCAGGGTCGGGATCGAACCAACGACCTC
Source organism: Lampetra planeri (assembly GCF_965212315.1). Classification (NCBI taxonomy): domain Eukaryota; kingdom Metazoa; phylum Chordata; class Hyperoartia; order Petromyzontiformes; family Petromyzontidae; genus Lampetra; species Lampetra planeri. The sequence goes on from NC_136157.1 coordinate 6,258,627, forward strand.
CTGCATACCAGGCGAGATAGTTGACATCTCCTAGCCACCGTGATGATGATGCGAGCGAGAGAGACACTGCAAACTCCAAATATACAGGAGACTTCAGGGTCGGGATGAAACCAACGACCTCCTGCATACCAGGCGAGGTAGTTAACATATCCTAGCTACTTTGATGATGATGAGAGAGAGAGATACACGCAAACTCCGAATATACAGCAGGCATTGTCAGGGTCGGGATCGAACCCACGACCTCCTGCATACCAGGCGAGGTACTTAACATCTCCTAGCCACCGTGGCGCTCTACCCCCCACTCCACCACCCTCCGCTGAGCTCACCTTCGGTCTTGCCGTTCTTCAGCATGTGCACGAGGCCCGAGTTCTCCATCTCCACGATGGTCTTCATGTGCTTGGAGATGAGCTCCTCCTCCACAACGTGCACGATCGGCTCCTCGGTCGACTTGTCCAGGTAGTGCACGGCGCGTTCCGTCTCCTCCGTGATGCGCGCCTCCACCTTCTTGATGTAGACCGACGCGCTGTTCTCGGCCAGGAACTTCTGGCTCTCCATCTGCGGGCGGAGGGAGAAACGGCGTTGCGGCAAGCGTCACGGTGGTGAGACGGTGACAATCTCGCCATGGGTATACAGGAGTTATTCTTTGGTTCTTTCGGTTAAGTCACGTCTAAAGATAAAATAATAAATTAAAATAATAGCGACGTTTCGATTGCAACACAAGCAATCATCATCAGGCATAAGAGAAATAGCAACAAAAATCTAACTAGAAAACTATAGACAGACATACAAGCAGACAGACATCACAAGGACACACAGAGAGAGGACACATATCGGCACAGAGAGAGGGGTCGTTTCTGTGACGGTCCCTAAGATTGGGTATACAGGAGGTCGCGGGTTCGATCCCGACCCCGTGACGCCTGCTGTATATTCGGAGTTGGTGTGTCTCTCTCTCCCCGTGGTCGCGTGGATTTTTCTCCAGGTTCTCCCTCCACATTTAGAGTCAACATCAGGCGTTTGGATTATATGGCTGCTGCTGGAAATTTCCCAACGATAAGCCACTTCGTTGGGCTATCATTTGTGGCCAGGTCGCTGCTCAAAAAGAGCAATATAGCTCATAGGGTCTTACCCAGTCAAAAAAATAGTAGTTCTAAATAGTAATTATCACTGCTTAATAATGATACCGTGCCCCCCCCACCCCACGCGGTCCAGCTTTAGATGCTCCCAGCGGCGGGCCGATGTTACTTTGTATGCATGCATATTAAACTTCTTTTGCGCCGCACGTCGCCAAATATGCTGATCGGAGGGTCCCGCGGGGGGGGGGTGGGGGGGAAGTACAAAAAACGAATACACAAAGCAATGCGGCTTCCCAATCGGGTAACGTGCAATTGAATTAACTTAAAATTGGCCACTTTGGACGCAAACACATTACAAACTATTTTTTTTCAAATGACATTGCCGTAAGAGGTAAGAGTTGAAGCTGACCTGGAAGAACTCTGCCGACATCCGCAGGAAGGGGATCTCGAAGTCCTCCTCGTACACGGTGCGGCTTTCGATGCCGAGCATGAGCAGCATCTGGCACGCGTTCCGGATCGCTCCCCTGCCGATGCGTCACGGAGAGACGCACATGGGGAGACGTACACGGGGAGACACGTACAGAGACACGCACAGAGACACGCACAGAGACACGCACGGAGACACGCACGGAAACACGCACGGGGAGACGCACACGGGGAAACGCACACGGGCAGACGCACACGGGCAGACGCACACGGGGAGACACGCGCAGAGACACGCACAGAGACACACACAGAGACACGCACACGGAGACACGCACACGGGGAAATGCACACGGGGAAACGCACACGGGGAGACACGCACAGAGACACGCACAGAGACACGCACAGAGACACACACACGGGGAGACGCACACGGGGAGACGCACACGGGCAGACACACACGGGCAGACGCACACGAAGACACACGCACGGGCAAACGCACACGGGGAGACACGCACGGGGAGACACACGCACGGGGAGACACACGCACGGGGAGACACACACACGGAGACACATGCACGGGCAGACACACGCACGGAGACACACACACATCACATCCATCACCACGTGCGGAATACAGCAGGACATCCCTAAGGTTGCTAACGTGCTGTGGGGTAGGGGGGCGGACACATTCGGTTGTCTGGGGGCAGAAAATCACATACAAGCTGGAAGGCAGCCACAAACACAGGTGCCAACAATTGCCCAAGCGCTGTAGGTCTGCCAGGGGGCAGTGGGGGTATACTTACCCATATACAATCCCCAGTTGAATCATTTGCAGGCAATTTATTTTATTAACTTTGGAAAATGTGGACCATGATGACGCTGGCACACAATGGCCCACTTTTGCGAATAACGTCGTGGGATCTATAACGTACACCACGCAGCAGATAACGTTGAATTTTTTTGTTAATGGTTAATACACCGGCAGTATTAACCAGGGCGGCCGTTGGATTTGAACCGTGTACTTCGGCAATAACCATTGGCGAACGCACTGCCACTCAGCCGAACCGCCCCCCCCCCCCTCCCCCCGACCACACAGCCACTCACGGCACTCCTACAGACAGCCCGTGCACCGCCGCGATTACAACGAACCACCGTCACGATTCCGCTCAACAATTGATCCTCTTCGCCTTTTTTTTAGTATCATCTTGTTTGTATCCCTGCTGGTTTTTTTGTTTCGTCTGTGTAATTTTGATCGCTCCAAGAGCCCGACTGTAGCATGAGCAGATTATCAACGCGCAACTTGCAGTCTTTAACGTTGTTTACCCACCCTTCTCAGGATTTCCACGTTGATCAACGATGTGAGTTTTTATTGCGTATTTCACACACGCTTTGCTGGCTGTGTCTTTATTGATCCGAGCCTTTCCGTAAGCACCCACACGCTTGCACCGGCCCAACAATCTCTCCCCTCTCTCACCCCTCCCCTTCCCTCTCACTCCTCTCACTCCTCCCTCTCTCTCCTCCCTCCCAACCCTCCCTCACCTCTCAAACCTCCCTCTTCTCCTCCCTCTCTCTCCTCCCTCTCTCTCCTCCCTCTCTCTCCTCCCTCTCTCTCCTCCCTCTCTCTCCTCCCTCTCTCTCCTCCCTCCCAACCCTCCCAACCCTCCCTCGCCTCTCAAACCTCCCTCTTCTCCTCCCTCTCCTCCTCCCTCTCTGACCCCTGGGCTCGGACGAGGGCGTCGCGACCGTCACCGCCGTCCCCACCTGTCGACGACTTCTCCGCGGCGTTCACGCGCGATCATGTCGAGCAGCGTTTGCCGTAGGTGGTCTCGGATGTTGCCGTAGCGCACCACCTGGTCGCGGAAAATGATGAGGCCCAGGTTGTAGACGTTCTCCACGTTGTTCTGCAGCACGTAGACGCGGTCCTGCGCAGCGCCGCGCGAACACACGCGCGTGAGCCTCCGGTGTGTGCGAGTGCGGGCCAAACGTGCCGCATGTGTGTGTGAACATGCCGGCAAGTGTGCGAGCATGTGTGTGCGTGTGCGTGCCTCTTTTGTGTAAGCGCGTGCGAGCTTTCCAACGTGTGAGCGTGCACGAACAGGTAAGCTAAAAACGTAACTATTTTTATTTTTATCAGGTAAGGCCCACTGAGCTATGTAGCTCTTTTTCAGAAGCGACCTGGCCACAAATGATAGCTAAACGAAGTGGCTTATCGCGTGGAAATTCAGAGCAGCAGCCACATACTCTAAACGAGTGTTTATAAATGAGGGAAAAACCGGAGGACCTGGTGAAAAATCCATCCGACCACGCATTTTGATTCTAAATGTGAAGGTGAAAAACTGGAGGGCCCGGGCAAAAATCCACACGACCACAGGGAGAGAGACATGCAAACTCCAAATATACAACAGGCGTCAGGGTCGGAATCAAACCGACGACCTCCTGCACACCAGGCTAGGTAGTTAACATCTCCTAGCCACCGTGGCGCCCTTACTTCGTTGAACAAATTTCGATTTAAGGCTTTCGTGACTGCTGGGATTCATCTTCTTGGTTCTTTCGGTAAAGTCACGTAGAAGGGAAATAATAAAACAATAAAAATAAAACATTATAAAATAATTCTCACGACGTTTCGGCCACAACGCAAGCAGCCGTCCTCAGGTGAAGACCAGGTCTGTCGGGGAGACAGCGTCTGACGCATTGTGGCCGAAACGTCGTGAGAATTATTTTATTATGTTTCATTTTTATTATTTTATTACGTCGTTGAACAAGGCAACGTGAATTTCAGTGTGCGCGGGGATACGGGGAAGCAAGTGACTGCGCGTGAGCGTGAGCATGAGCGTGAGCACGTGAGCGCGAGCGCACGCCAACGCACCATGTACATGAGGATGTCCCGGATCATCACCATAGAAGTCTGGTGGTCGTTCCACGCCTGGTTTAGCGTCTGCAAGAAGTTGTTGTTCAGTGAATTGAGCACATCTGTCCGCACCTGCTCGCCAAGAGGAGAGAGAGAGAGGCAAAGACCACCCACGTTAATCTTTCAAACGCCGTTGGCGAGCAGCGGTTAAATGGGGCGCGCGAGGAGGTTGAGTGACGAGCATCACACCCGGCCGCCTTTGCCTCCACAGTGCTGATGTTTGTACACCACACCAAGTACTCAGTTGAGGCTCCGTCAACCAAGGGGAGGCCCGGAACCGGCTGCTAATTCTGCATAATGCACGGGCATAAGTAGTACTAATCACATAACCTGCATTTCCCATAAATATGCTAAATTCCTCTTGATATGCATATTTTTTGGTCAAGGCGCTCTTTCCCCCCCTTCCAACCCAGCTTATATATATGCTCCAAGCACGTGTGCTGTTTCATTCAGACGCTGTCGCCTCGACAGACCTGGTTTTCACCTGAGGACGGCTGCTTGCGTTGTGGCCGAAACGTCGTGAGAATTGTTTTATTATGTTTTTTTAAATTATTTTATTACTTCCCTTTTACGTGACTTTACCGAAAGAACCAAGAAGATGAATCCCTGCAGTCACGAACGCTTTAAATCGAAATTTAATCGGTTCAGATAAGTGCAAGTAATATTGGCCATGGCCAAGAATCGAACTCGGTTACGCAGCAGTAAATTAACCAATTCACTACGACTCCCAACATAGTATGCTGAACTTGCCGCACTATACGCAGCCAACCATGCTGATCATTTATACGTACAGACATCCACAAAATCTCAGTGCCTCTGGCATGAAAGAGAATAAGTATAACCCGTAAAAACAAAGTTTTTCACTATAAATCCTTTATATGCGTGGCGGCTAGAGTCCTCTCGTCCTCTGGCTTGAGATGGCTGCCACCTATGGGTCAGATGATTGCATTGCACCATTAAGCAATTGGTAATTAAATATAATATTTTTGTCCTAAAAAGTGTAAAATTTTTGAGAAAAAAATTTCACGAACATTAATTGTCACGCACGAGTCTGTGTGGAAAATGTCAGCTCGATTGGATCACGGGAAGTGGGTTAAAAAACGACCGAAAGATTTGCACGGTCCTAAGCAAGCAAGCGAACTTAATATAAAGGATTTAAAAATGAGACATCATTGAAAGACTGAGTACGATTCTTGCCTTTCATGATATTCGTGACAACAAGTTGAGGCACATTAGCCTTTAATTTAAAAAGGAGAGATGCTTTTTGTCTCCTGCAAAAAGACCGTAGTCACCATGAACCTTAAATCCCACTCATCATCGCAAAAAAAGCTCAAGCAGGCACGGACGCCATCAAGGGCAGGGGGAACTATGGTGGCTCTGCGCGAGTTTATATACGCATATACGTATGTTGAACTTCTTTCGCACCGTACGTAGGCAACCGTGATAATCGGAGGTGCGGGGGAAGGACAACAATCTACAGGTGTCTGTGTGAGTCTATGGGGTTCTGTGCGAGTCTCTGTATGCTTGTATGTTGAACTTCTTTCGCACCGTACTAATCGCATACCTGTCAACTCATACAGTTTACCAAGATTCTTGTACAAGGAAATTGAGTTCAGGGCCATATGGCACACAGCCGTTTAAATACAGGCAAAATTTGTTTTAAAATATGTCTATTTGTTTGTGTTTCTCCCTTGTGATGGGACTTTGCAGGATGAACGTTGAGATTTATAAGGGCACGGGGTGACCAGTAAGGTCTGAATTGGTCTGCAATAAGGTCGGCACTGATCAGGGGTTGACAGGTATGTAATCGGAGGTGCAGTGGCGGGGAAGGACAACAATCTAAACAAACACAAAGCTCTATTTCCAATCTGGCCTTCGAACCCACAGCATTAAAGTGTACAAGGCATGCGTGCGAATTAGCAATTTCCAAGGCTCAGGGTTGGGGAGGGGGGAGGATATACACACAGCGGTGTGAAATGACCGTGCAGAGCTTTGCTGACTACTTCAGCCAATCGCCACCGTGGGGGAAATTTCTGGCCGATGACCGCGAGAAGTTTTTCTGCAGTCGCTAAGCCTCAGCTTTGTGCCAAAACTTGCCGTCACGATAATTCAGCGCACGGATGTATTCGCCGCCGCCGGCTATGTACAACGCATGCCCCCAAATTGTACCGTCACGAAATCAGGTCGCGTACAATTGGAACGCTCACAAAAGGCAGAGTGACAACGCTCCATGTTGAGACGTTATTACCCTGTGGAAAATTACGAAAAAAGTTCCTTTAAAAAAGTTTTTTTTTAAACAACGGTTTCATTTCAAAGTGCACTAAAAAGTCAATAACTCGATTGGACAACGGCAAGTGGACGACATCTTGATCACAAGAGACACGCGGCGACTGCTTCTTGTGCGAGCCGATTCCACAGTTTAGGGACCGCGGCGTTTTTCACCTACACAAAAATATAAAATGAATATGCCGTTCATGAAAAAATTGGAATTGCTTGAAAGGGGGCAATTGATGAATTGATGGCGATTTTAATACGGGCATTCATTGTCACCGGATCTGAGTACGTGTGCAAAATTTTGAATTCGTTGGACAACAACAGGAAGTAGACTAACTTTTGATTACAAGATTTGGCCACGACACAGCTTTCAAGTTAAGTAAAACCGTTGAAAAATATAAACTTCCAATGTGACTTCAAATGCCTCCTATGCACCTTCACAAATGCCCTGCTAAAGAGCTGTTTGTCACGCGGCAATCAAACTGTTATCTTGATTAAAAAGAGAGCTGGAATGTCAAATAAAGTGACAAAACTAACTGTTAATATTGGTAGGAACCACCTGGTTACACCAGCCCACAAGGGATTATTGTGTCCGTCCGTCGTGCATCCAAAAATGGGAGGGGTGGGGCTGGCTGGAGAGGGGAGGGTGGGGAGAGGCTGGGTGGGGTGGGTGGGGCTGGGTGGGGAGTAGGAGGGGTGGGGCTGGGTGGGATGGGGCTGGTCACCCCGTGGTGCCCTTATAAAACTCAACGTTTAACCTACTCACGCCGGCTTCTGCCCGCCCTCACAGTCGGGCATATTTGCGGAATACACCACGCCACCGTTGACCCTGGCCACTGACCGAGCAACCCAAAATTCCTACCAGCTCCCTCCGCAGGAATGTATTAGTGTTTCATTGCTTTTATGGCTTTATTTTGGTGATTTCGAAAAGTTTTTTGGTTTGGCCATGTTTGTTTGTTGTAGTACGGAGTTAGACTAATGGCCTTAATCTAAGTTGTCTTGTGGTTGTTGTTGTTGTTTGACTTGCATCCCACTGGGATTTTTGCACACAGCGTTGGTGTACGGTGCTTTTTCTGCAATATGTTGCTGTCTTTTCTTGGATTTTCTGTTTGCACTTAGTCACATAGTCACTTTAAGATGTTTTCTTGTTCGTGTTTTTGTTTTTTGTTTGTTGCGGTTGCACCCGATTCAAGAGCCGAATGGCTCACAGGGCTATACCAAATAAATGAACTTGAACTTGAGAACCCAATTTAATCACAAGTGGCTGGAACCTTGATTGGAAGCCAGGGCCAGTGTTAGCCAACTCATCACCTCCAAATATTCTTCATAAGAGGTTATAAATAAAAAAACCGGTTGCCTTGAACAACCGCTGCTAATTTGCTACGATTCTCTGTCAAAACGGTAAATGAAAGAAGCAAAAAAAACCCCTTAAAATTCTATGGCAAATCGACTGGAATTTATTATCTGGGTGAAGATACACAGGCCAAGTTCACAAATGCAAGTGCCCAAAACCATCAGGAGGAAATTGGATTCAGGGTCAAAGAGAAGGCACTGGGGGCACGTCTCTAAACGGCGGAGGAGCGAATTAGTGCGCCATTTGCAACGAGATATTAAACATCCATACTGCAATCCTCGTCCGATCGATTTTTATACCTGCGAGGGGTATTCTGCGGAATATTAACGATTAAAAAAATGCAACACAAACCAACCCAAATTGCAGGAGAAATTATAAAAGAAAAAAAACAGGCGCCGACAGCCATCGGCATTTGATGGCAGTGTAAAGACAAGGTTGAGATTATACTGGTAGGAACGAAGTGGACCAGACCACCAATAGATGAATGTGTCCGTCCGTCCGTCCCTCCGACTGTCCGTCTGTCCAACAAGATGGCCGCCCGCTCCCCCTGCGATCCGTGAACTAAATGAACTAAACAAGATGGCCGTCGCATCCGGCGCAGCCAATGACATCGCCTGTTGCAATCCTTGCTCTGTGGGCGCGCGAGTCAGTGGGGAGGGGGGTGTGGACGTCATCGCTCTGTGGGCGCGCGAGTCAGTGGGGAGGGGGGTGTGGACGTCATCGCTCTGTGGGCGCGCGGGTCAGTGGGGAGGGGGGTGTGGACGTCATCGCTCACCCCCCATGCACAAATCATTTTCTTTTTAACTCCTCTATACCCGGTCGATATCCCTGTACCGGTATTAGTATTATTCCTACCAGCCCACCCCGCAGGGTCCTGTTTAAAAACCTTTACTCAGCCGGGCCTGAGACATTCCACTGTTATTTCAAGTCTCCTCGTTGCAATCCTGCAGCCCTGAGCCAGTGGTAGGAAACTCCATATTTCTATGGCAGGTGTCAGCAACTAGATAGCATGTATAGTCTTGGTTCTTTCGGTAAAGTCACGTAGAAGGGAAACAATAAAATAATAAAAATATAAAACAATAAAATTCTCACGACGTTTCGATTGCAACACAAGCAATCGTCATCCGGTGTGAAAACCACTTTTTTCAAATTTTCTTGCTGTGGTTTTCAAACCTGATGATGATTGCTTGTGTTGCAATCAAAACGTCGTGAGAATTTTATTGTTTTATATTTTTATTATTGTATTGTTTCCCTTCTACGTGACTTTACCGAAAGAACCAAGAATATGAATCCCTGCAGTCACAAAAGCTTTAAATAAAAATAGATAACATGTAATATATACTTATACCAACAAAGCCTCATGTTTTTTTTTTCCTGAGGGTCCTGCATTGGGCGTTTGTCCTATTGTAGGTCAAGGAGAATTTGGTATGCCAACAGATTAGAACGTTTGGCTACGTACGCACGTATGGCGCGAAAGTTCAACATACAAAGTATCCAGTGAAAACCCACACACAGGGGATTCAACAGAAATTAATAATAGGCTGTGTGCCGATAGACTGAAAAATGTATTTCATATTCTTTGGGTCTTTTAGTAAAGTCACATAGAACAATTTTTTTTTTACAGAAAACTCCGACGTTTCGATCGCAACACAAGCAATCGTCATCTTTTTCCTCCTGGTGACGATTGCGTGTGTTGCCATCGAAACGTCGTAGTTTTTTGTAAAAAACAAATTGTGTTCTACATGACTTTACCGAAAGACCCAAAGAATATGAATTCCTGCAGTTACGAAAGCTTGTCAAGATGAAAAATTACTTCTTTATCACAATCCTAAACATGAATTAGAAGGGAAAACTGTCTCCCTGTGCTGTATATATCTATGCTGAACTTCTTTCGAAAAGTGTATTGGTTTAGCCATGTTTGTTTGTTGTAGTACAGAGTTAGACTTATGGCCTTAATCTAAGTTGTCTTGTGGTTGTTGTTGTTGTTGTTTGACTTGCATCCCACTGGGATTTTTGCACACAGCGTTGGTGTACGGTGTTTTTTTCTGCAATATTTTGCTGTCTTTTCTTGGATTTTCTGTTTGCACTCAGTCACATATTCACTTTAAGATGTTTTCTTGTTCATGTTTTTTTTTGTTGCGGTTGCACCCGATTCAAGAGCCGAATGGCTCACAGGGCTCTACCTAATAAATAAACTTGAACTTTCGCACGGCACGTAGGCAACCGTGATCGTCGGAGGTGCAATGGAAGGACAACTAAACACAAAAAGCAGTTCTAAAGAAATGAGGTTTTTAATCTAGATGATTTAAACGAGCATAGCTCCAGTGGCTTCCTAATATAGGAAAGAAAAGCGTTCCAGATGGCCGCCGTAGCACATCTGAAAAAGCGCGCAATGCGTTGACCGTCTTTGTTCGATGGCCGGCCAAAAGCCGCTGCGAGAATAACCGGAGTTTGCATGATGGTTTATGCAAACCATCACTTTACAACATGCATGTTTATTCAAAGTGTTTATTAATTAGCAGTAAGGAAACAAATGGGTAGGTGTCAGGACAAAATGCATTTACATATATGCATATAAGTCCTTTTTTGCTCTGGCTTGTATCTCTAAGTTTTGGGCAGCCCTTTAAATTGGTTGAGCCGGTTATAACAAAGTAAGCTCCTAACAGAAAAACAACTTCCTACTAATATTACATTCAGATTGAATCATCATTCCAAGAGCTATAATTCCCCTGCACCTTCCCTGTGACATACATACAGACAGACTAAGAGGACCAACACAATGCAACCTGATTCGGAAAGCATTAAAAAGATACCATTCTAAAATTGAACCGCGACCTCTGAATCGTAATAATACATTAAATCGCTTGACCGGGAGGGGGGGGGGGTGGGAGGAGTGAATCATTCATTACAAGTCTAAAACTATGAAAAACAAAACAATTTTTTTTTCACCACGTAAGGCCCACAGAGCTATATAGCTCTTGTTCAGAGGTGACCTGGCTGTCACAATTGATAGCTCAACAAAGTGGCTTATCGTCACGTCGAAATTTATAGCAGCCAAATACCCTCCACGCGTGATGCAGATTATGAATGCGGGGGGAAAAAACCGGAGGACCCGGAGAAAATTCAACAGAACCATGGGGAGAGAGAACATGCAAACTCCAAATATACAGGTATCGGGGTCGGGATCGAACCCATGACCTCCTGTACACCAGGCGAGGGAGTTAACATCTCGCAGTTATGGCACCAAAATTAAAAGCCTGTGTGTCCCAGCCATCAATTACGAAAGACAAGAGGGAAGGAGGAAGGGAGGGGAGGGAGGGAGGTCAGGCAGGTGCCTTCGCCGCTATGGTGCTGGTAGCGCAGCAGCAGGGGATCTGGTGATGGGTTTTTGAGGGTGATTTGTGTTTCTTGTTGGTGTCTATGAACACAGTAACACACAATGGGACTAATGTTACACGGGAAACCCGCGTTATATCTTTGATAACAAAAAAGGGAGCACATAAGTAAAAAAAAATACAAACAAACGACATGATGAACGAAGTAAAGTGCCGAAAGACTGAGCATCTTTCTCGTCTGATCGTTTAAAAAAATAAAAATTTAAAAAATTTAAAAAAGGAGGGAGGGAGTGAGTGAGGGAGGGAGGCGTTATTGCTGATGGACGCCATGCGGGGCCTCGTGCCTTATTGATGAGGTGTTCCGTGACGACCTCGCGCAGGCCCGTGTAGAGCTTTTCTCCGTGCTTGTGCAGCACCATCGTGTACGCGTTGCGGTACAGCTCCTCGAAGCTCAGCCCGCTGTTGTTCTTCTTCTGGATCTCCTGGATGGCGTTCTTGAGCAGGTTCCAGATGTTCGCCACGTACTTTTCGTCCATCGTCATCTGGAGGAGCGTGCCATCGCGTACACGCACAAGCAAGTTCGCACCTCCGATTAGCTCGCTTGGTTGAACAAAGTTGAACATACGTACACTTGCCTATAATTGAAACATTCTAGGTATGTGACGAAAAGAAATACCGATTAAATGACAAGGAATTGAACTCTCACGGCTCTGCGCTTCGTCTTTGAGCGAATATTTTTGGGGTTGTTGGTAGACTGGAGCAGACATGTGACTGGTCTCCAATCACTGATGGTTCCTCTTTCTTTCTCTCTCTCTCTCAAAGTACTGTAGTTCCCAGCGTGCACCTTTCAAAAGGCTTCTTGTGACACTTTTCGGCTTTTGTTCCATTTCTGATCCATGGCAGAGCACTAACTGAAAGCGTTCCTACTCGGGCAAGTGCGTACCCTGAATATCATCTCATTCGCAAGAGTCCCAAATGCTCTTTTTTTACGGAGATACATTTTTAACAGATGTACATATCCTATCGATTTCTAAAAACATATTTGAATCAAACCTGCACTATTCAAGCAAATAAAACTAAGACAATGTCAAACCGAGACTATCAGAGAAGTTATAGTAATAGGTTTTTACCCTTTCAACTGGTACAAAACTGACACCTTTATACAAGGCATCATGTTTGCAAAAACCACAACACAAGCAGTCAAAATGCAAACAAAAAGAAACAACTCTGATGATATGCACTGTCCTTGAAGTTGATTGGTCCACACACGAGACAGCTTTTCTTAGAGCCTAGTCTCCATTGGTGTTGGACCAGATGACGCCAAAAGGCGTACAACTCAAAAACAGCGCACTATCAGAGTATTGAGAGCTCGGGGTAAAAATTTACACTACGAGACCTCCTTTACCAGTGGCAAAATATAGTAATAGGTTTTTACCCTTTCAACTGGAACAAAACGTTGAAAGGGTAAAAACTTATTACTATATTTTGCCACTGGTAAATGAGGTCTCATAGTATCAGAGAAGTTGTTTAAAGGTCCCCTCTGCTCTCATAAGAAATCCTGAGCCAGTGGTGGAAATTCCACTTCTCTATGGCAAGAGGAGCAAGTCTTCCAGAGAGCCTCATTTGGAGGGTCCAGTCAGCAACCAACCGAGATATGAAATCGTGTCATTCGAATAATTTATCGGTGACAAGTCCTCCGACCGCAGCATCGCTTGGGTTGGACGTGGTTTGAATACGAAGGCAAAACTGTAATATGAGAGTACCGGCAAAAATCACTCGGGTTGTTATTGCGGCACCTCTCAGCTGTTTGAGAAAGTTTAAAGGTTTAAAGAGGTTTATTTGAAATGTAATATCACCCCCACTCAAGGGGGTAACCCATCACAACATTATACAAACAAATCCAAAGATGAAAAAATAATAGAGGTACAAAAGATTTTAAAACCGCAAACGGACACCCATGAATACTACCAATAAGGGATCCGGAGATAAAATGCGGAGAGATCAAAGGGTGGCAATTTTTGCACATAATGCTGTGTTATCTTACACACCCAGTCATGAATGATACAAATTCTTGGGTTAGAAAAGCTGATATTAAAACACAGCCGTCAAAACTGTGCTCATAATCAGAAAAATTACGACAAATAAATGTTATATTTTGGACACGAACATGTAGTTTAACATTTCTGCTTTTTAACATAGCCCAACAATATCGTTTGCTTCGGAAGACTTTCCATGAAGGTGAAGCCAAACGTGACACAACATATTCAGGATCTCATTTTTGTATCGAGCACATTCTAAAATAACGTGACACACTGAAGCCAAAGGAAAGCATGGCAAAGCCAACTACAATTTTTTGTATGATAAAACAAAGCTGGAATGGCCACATAAGTTGTGCACATTACGGAATGAAACAGGGTTTGTGTTTACAAGGGAAGGCCCACTGAGCTATATAGCTCTTGTTCTGGAGTGATCTGGCCACAAATGATAGCTCAACAAAGTGGCTTATCATAACGTGAAAATTTATAGCAGCCAAAACACTCTCAACGCATGTTGATTCTAAATGTGGAGGGAAAAACCGAGGACATGGAAATAATCCACGTGACCACCATGGGGAGAGAGAGAGAGACAAGCAAACTCCAAATGCATCGCAGGGTTGGGATCGAACCAATGACCTCCTATATACCAGGCGAGGTAGTCGTTTTACTGCCAGACGCAGGCTTTGTCCGTTTCCGTCGTGGCTTCCTCCACACGACTTCCTGTGTCTGTTCTCGCCTGCAAACACGTATGTGTGTGTGTGTGCATGGCTGTTCAAGGTATTCGTATTTAGAGCATTGGGGTAGTTATTTGTCGTTTTGTATAATCTTGCCTTGAAACCGATGCAAACGTGGGTTCGATTCCACGCTATGCACACATCTTCTTGGTTCTTTCGGTAAAGTCACGTAGAAGGGAAGTAATAAAATAATAAAAATAAAACATAATAAAATAATTCTCACGACGTTTCGGCCACAACGCAAGCAGCCGCCCTCAGGTGAAGACCAGGTCTGTCGGGGAGAGAGCGTCTGGCCGAAACGTCGTGAGAATGATTTTATTATGTCCTTGCAGTCACGAAAGCTTTAAATCAAAATATGCACACATCATTGAGAATTGGTATTTTGTGCCGACTGGATGCCTCCCCTGGGTGTGCTCAGCCTGAAATTATGCTTGAACGTTTGTCGGCAACGTGGGACAAATGAGAGTGGCAGAAATTGCTGATGGCATAGACACTTTGTGGAATGTTACAGTTAAAGTGGCTCACAGCTCAAACAAGCATGCGACAAGCTTATGTCTGTTGGCAGTTGGAAGCCAGTAGTGGAAATTCCACATTTCTACTGCAAGGGCCAGTCCCAAACAGTTACATTTCCACAAACTGATTCTCACGTTATTAAACCTGAACGGCAATTAGCTGAATCAACCTCAACCCGTAGTAGAAACTCAGAACCTGTCAATTGCAATTTGAGCACTCGTACGACAGCACGACCAACACTATAGTACCCTTAGGTAGTCAACCAACAGCTACTGCTCCTAAGGGTCTGTAAGAATAAACTGGGATTTGTATTTTTTTCAGCACATGTACTCATGTGCACAAAAAAATATGCTGTGTTACAGTGGTTCACACACGACACAACAACCCCCAGCAACCTGGGTTCAATCCCTGGCCACACAGAGGAGCAGTGGGCCTCCTGTAAGACAACTTTGCCTCAAATGATTATCTAGTGCGAGTGGGCAGATATCAATGGTGGGGAAACAAAGATGACAGAGCATGGTGATGGCCACACCACTTTCTTGCGTGTATTGCAAGCCCTAATAGGTCTCCACTCAAAGCACTTGATCCGACTAGTTGTGACGTAACATCCCAACTCGTGTGTCAAGGAAAACCATCTCTTCGAGGTGAACACAATGTGCTGTGAGCAGGACTGGCCCCATCACGGGAATGCGGCATTTTCAATTTTGTCCCTTGAATGCTCTTACCCGGCAGTTATGTGGTACAAGTCAGGCAGCGTCTCAAAGCCAACATTGTAACATAACCGTACCACCGTCCAATGTAAATAAAGGCCAGAGGTCAATGGGGTCACCACGGTCAAAGACACCGACACCAAAACGCCTTGCCATCGCTTCCTTCCTTCTGCTAGATCCTGCAGCTGTTGCACAGTTGACACCCAACCTCCGAGGCTTGCTCTCACAGTCCCCATCACCAATACCGTCTGGATTGAGGTCTTCCTCATGTTACGCTGTTCACAAGTGTGCCGGAAGGACCACTCTTAGAAGCTCATCTTCACCACCGGTTGGTCTCAAGGTACCCCCCCCCACCCCGGGTCGCTGAGCTCCGGGTGCCACTCCAATGCCACCTGCCTCTGCAACCTGCCCTCCTCAATCTCGCACATGTGTCCCACCCATCACAAACTTCCCTCCTCCTGGGTCACACACATTACATTAAGAAACATTTTTTAATAGAGTTTGCATTATCTTTGTTTCAATGACCTAAAAAATATTTTTTTATTTTACCAGGAAAGGCCCACTGAGTTATACAGTAAAACCTTGGATTGCGAGCATAATTCGTTCCGGAAACGTGTTTGTAACCCAAAGCACTCGTATATCAGTTGTGATCACGTGACGCTTGGCAGACATAAAGCGTATACACATACTACTCGTATTGCAAGACCTCGCTCGTTTATCAAATTAATATTTATTTTACAAAAAATTGCTCGTCTTGCAAAACACTCGCAGACCAAGTTACTCGCAATCCAAGCTTTTACTGTACACCTCTTTTTCATAGGCGACCTGGCCACAAATGATCGCTCAACGAAGTGAGATATCACGTGGAAATTTGATCAGCCGCAAACTCTAATATGCATGTTTAAAAATGTGGAAGAAAAGCCAGAGGACCCGGAGAAAAATCCACACGACCACGGGGAGAACATGCAAACTCCAAACACAGGTAGTCCCCGAGTTACGATGGTCCGACATACGATATTTCGATCTTACGATGGCGATACGACAAAATTGCCATCAACAACCTAACATCGTTCAAGTATGCAGACGACGGACAGAATCTTGGTGAGTACAGAACAATATGATACGTTACGATACGTTCAATGCATGTATGATACGTAGCTTTAGCGATTTAATTTTAAGGTTACCACGATACGATACGTTCAATGCATGCTAAAAGTTTTTATAGCAGATAGGATTGTTTCCTGAAAAAACTTTCTATTAAATTGCAGTTCATATAGGTAGGCTAAGAATTTACCTTGTTTTTTTTACTTTACATTTTACTGCGCAATACAGTATTGTAATTAATAAATACATACGGTATATAGTTTATACAGTGCGGTACTGTAAATTGCTGTTTTGCTAAATTATCACCATTCTTTAAGACTCCTGGGTAGGCTATAGGCCATCTTCGACTTACGATATTTTCGACTTACGATGGGGTCGTCGTAACGCATCTCCATCCTGTTATGCCAGGCGAGGTAGTTCACATCTTGCTAACGTGCCTTATTCCCACATTAGTATAATATAATGCGTGTTGAACTTCTTTCATACCGTACTTAGACAACCGTGCAAATACCTTATTTGTACAAATCATATCCAATATTACGTGCATACATTATATTTTGATTTAAAGCTTTCGTGACTGCAGGGATTCATATTCTTGGTTCTTTCGATAAAGTCACGTAGAAGGGAAATAATACAATATACTTGTATTATAAAATGTATTTGTATTATTTTATTATTTCCCTTCTACGTGACGTTACGGAAAGACTCAAGAATACTGATACATTATCTTTAGCCTATGAACTGACTTCATCCTTTGGATGCACTTTCATTCGAAGGCCTGGTGTTTTTCTTCTTCTAGTTCAGGGGTCGGCAACCAAAATAACAAGAAGAGCCATTTCTTTCCAATTCGGTACAAAATTCAGTATTTCAAGAGCCGCAATGCATCTATGTACATACTGTACATACGTACATATTGTCAAGAAGCAGCCCGTAAAGAGCCGCATGCGGCTCCGGAGCCGTAGGTTGCCGACCCCTGTTCTAGTTGCTTTAATAACGTACCGGCTTCCTTGACCCGTGAGTAAAAGGATCCTCATTTAATAGACGTCCATCAAAAACATAAAACAATCGTATTAACTCAGTACCCAAACGCAGTGGTGCAGGGCTCACCTCAAGTGCACAAGGTAATAGCAATGCATTACACTATCTTCTCCGCGCGATAAAACTTCCCGTCGTCGCTTGATCTTTCTTTTCTTATCTCACCCGGAGGCTAAGATGCCAGATACACGTGCAGTGAGGTCTGCCGTTCGAGTCACGTTCGTACAAGACAAAGAAAGATCCCCCGTATAACCTTAACAGACTTTTGGGGCGAGGTGCGGTTTAGCAAGAACCCTATAAAGTATGGTACGGTACATGAGGGGGGTGGAGTGGCCAGCACCACGCCGGCCGCCTTTGTCTCCCCAGTTGTGATGTTTTTACACACCACACCATGTATTGATTTTGAAGCTGAATCGACCTAGAGGTGGCCCAGGACTGCTTTAGATCATTATCATACCTGGTATTCATATTCTTAGGTTTTTTCGGTAAAGTCACGTAGGTAAAACATTAAAATTAAAAAAAGTAAAATAAAAATAAAATAAAAATCACGACTTTTCGGAGGCAACACAAGCTTCCGTGTTGCCTCCGAAACGTCGTGATTTGTCTTTTATTTTTATTTACTTTTATTAATTTGAATTTGAATTTTTTACCTACGTGACTTTACCGAAAAAACCTAAGAATATGAATACTTGCAGTCACGAAAGCTTCAAATCTAGAATCATACCTGGTGTTGGTGTTACTTATGTATAAATAACTTCTTTCGCACCGCACTTAACCAACCATGCTAATCGGAGGTGCGTCAGCCGAAGTCGAACTCGGGTGGCCGGGTTCTTTGCACAGTGCGCCAATCGCTACACTACCACTCCCCACGTCCGTACACACACACACAGCTGACAGATGCCTACACGTGCTGCACGTTGCCTTTGCCAGCGTCTCTCTAAATTCCACGAGGCTCGTCAGGGGCACTGGTTTTTCCAGTGCCAGTCCTGGCACCATCAGTGCATTTTCCACAACTGTCAGTTCAATAATGTTCACCATGCAATTTGCTTTTATATGGCAGTGTCAAAATACAAAGGTATATCTGACCATACCGATGCCGAATTACCCCAAAGGAATTAATCATGGATCAGTTAAAAAAGATCCCTACATTTCCTGAACTTACCTAACTTATCTGTCAAGTAAAAACATTTCCCGCACAGGGTTGTGTGGCCAGATCCTTATCAAGTGCTTTGCATGTAGAAATAGGTAATGTAAATTATTATTTTTTAAACACACTTTAGTGAAATGTACCGTACTAGTAATGGAAGAACTCCACGTCTCCAGGAAGTGGCCCCGAGGCTTGCCATAACGTAAGGGACCGTGGTGATTTACAGCCAACGTCAGTTGAGTGTGGACACTTAGACCCAAGCCGAAATATAACATATAAAAAATAATGTTTAAAAATATGTATTTTTTATTTTTAGATAGAATATGGTATTGCCATCAGTATGACATAAGTATACCAAGTTTGCAGTCGATACCACATTGGGAAGTGGGTAAAAATTGAGTTACAAGATTTTAGGATACAACAACAGAGTTAATAAAAAGTGTGCCATAAAAAAAACACCCAGAGAACCTGGAGAAATATCACCACGCATTACGAAGGGCTAACAATTACACAAGGTCTGATCGGATCGCATCGCTAACCTACGTACTACTGTACTATCTTTGCCTGACCACCCTGCAAGCTCGCAGGTTTGAGACATTCACAAACATAAGTGATCAATAAACCCTTGCAGACCCAAAGCACTGCATTCAAACAACAAACTAGAAACCAATATAAAATTTCACATCAAACTTTGGAACCAATAACAACCAGAATGAAGCATTCGACCACAAATTTTAACATGGGGAAACTAACCCTGTGTGATGGAGCCCATCAACAATGGATTGACAAAGGCCTGTACAAAAATCACCCACACCTCCACTGAGCACGGTTTGGTTACGTACGGTGCGAAAGAAGTTCAACATATGTACGTACAGGTGGAACCGTCACAGCACGATAGCTGTATCACAAGTGAGAGATACAGCTATCGTGCTGTGACGGTTCCACCTGAAGACGGAAGCTTGTGTTGCCTCCGAAACGTCGTGATTTTTATTTTATTTTTACTTTCATTAATTTTAATTTTTTACCTACGTGACTTTACCGAAAAAACCTAAGAATATATGTACGTACACATATTAGAGGCATGTGCCTAAATAGGAACACCAAGCCTGGCACTCTACTCATTTCCCTCTACCCCCAACCCCCTGCCCATAACCCTCTGCTACAGTAACCTTGGCTTCCTGTCAACACCACGGGTAAACCTCTACTCTGTCGGACGTCACTACTTTTCCTCCGCAGCAGCTCGTAAAGTTTGCAATGGCTCGCCCCTGCTGTCAAAAACTGCTGACTTTACCTTTACCCAAGTCCGAGTTCAAGACCCTTTCTCTATTCTCCAGCTATGCTGTGTTCCCTGTGTCAACGCACTCTCTTACCATTCTGACAGCATCACATCACAGCCCTGACTTCCTTCATCCGTATCACAAATCTCCCTAGCCAGCCTTTCATTCAGCTTTTCTCACAGCTCATTCTCCCCACTCCTGCACAGCGGCTTGAGATCCTGAAGCCTTGAGACACTTTATAAAATGCAACTTTTCGGCATCACACTATTTGCAGACACGATACAGTCAGATCACAACAATGAACGCGAGTTAAAGATAGAAAGCAGACAATAATTAGAGCCTGTTCTCCTATAACGCGTGTTTTCATGATGCGAAATGGCTATAACGCGATGAACATTTTTTATAACGCGGATGCCAATTGGATATAACGCGATTGAGTGAACGGAACTACGTTGTGCGAATAGGAATAAGCGATTGTACGGCTGCCTCGGCATAGCTGTGCACAAGGCGGGATGCTGCTGGATGCTTATAGACGCTACCCACGCACATCAATCTTTGTTCGGCCTGCGTACGCATCTCACGCGTTTTCGCGGACTGTGCTTTAACCATTATTACATATTATTCATTATAACGCAATGTTTTCATAACGCAGTGTTCTTCACGAAAGCAACTGCTACCTCGTTATAGGAGAACAGACTGCACGGCCAATATCCACATGTTAAAGTGTCCTTTGATCAACAAACGAGCCTGGACCCTGCCATAGTAATGTTGAATTTCCACCACGGGCTCAGGGTTACCAATTAAAGTCAGTACCAGACTCATATGCATGTGGTAAAAGGAATAAAAAAAATATATCAGCTGTGTTTCAAAAACTACTAAAATCAACTTTTTTCTAGAGCCACCTCTCCCAATTACATTGGCAATGAGCCATTGTCCTAATTTCAAGAGATGAAGAAATGTCCACTGGGAGCTAACTCTTGGGACAGCAAGCAGAGCAACCATCGTGTGTCGGAAAAAACACCCCATGAAAAATGGCATCACAGATTTAGTTTTTTTATAAATCACCCCAAATGGCCTCGATAATCACAACGGGGACAAATGTTTTTTTTTTTACGAGTGCTCAAAAAAAGAGTGCTAATTGCATGCCAATGACATTTAAATCTTCCATTTCTCGCAAGTGGAATAAAATATAAAGAGAGAAAATCTACATGTCACGTAGCTTTTTGTCGTGCAGCTGATACCAATCGATTGTCCACTTTTAGAATTCTGTTCAATCACGGGTTGATGAAGCCTAGATTCAAACCCAGGTTTCTACAGGTGCCAGGTGGGTGCTCTGTCCTGGTATTAGTCCTCTGAGCCACATCCAATGTATAAAGTATTCTGAAGCATGTAAAATAACCAGAGTAGCAAGTGGGAAAACACTTTTGTAATAAACATCAACAGGCCAACACCCTAATTGCAGCACTGCCTAATATACAATTCTTCTCCTCCTAGCCCCGCAGGTAGGCAATTCACACACGTGACGATCACAGCATGAGCCACCGTCCACACCGACATAGCCGTGCTCAGATGCACTGACTATATTACTGGTAGGAACCCACTGGTTCCACCAGCCCACAGGGGATTATTGTGTCCGTCCGTCGTGCAGGGAGGGGCTGGGTGGGGAGGGAGGGGCTGGGTGGGGAGCGGAGGGTGGGGAGGGATTGGG
The DNA here is from genome assembly GCF_965212315.1 of Lampetra planeri. NCBI lineage: Eukaryota > Metazoa > Chordata > Hyperoartia > Petromyzontiformes > Petromyzontidae > Lampetra > Lampetra planeri. The sequence goes on from NC_136157.1 coordinate 6,280,261, forward strand.
TGGGGAGGGTGGGGCTGGGTGGGGAGGGGAGGGTGGGGAGGGGCTGGGTGGGGAGGGTGGGGCTGGGTGGGGAGGGGAGGGTGGGGAGGGGTTGGGTGGGGAGGGTGGGGCTGGGTGGGGAGGGGAGGGTGGGGAGGGGCTGGGTGGGGAGGGTGGGGCTGGGTGGGGAGGGGAGGGTGGGGAGGGGCTGGGTGGGGAGGGTGGGGGTGGGTGGGGAGAGGCTGGTCACCCCGTGGTGCCCTTATAAAACTCAACGTTTAACCTACTCACGCCGGCTTGTGCCCGCCCTCACAGTCGGGCATATTTGCGGAATACACCACGCTGCCGTTGACCCTGTCCATTGCCAGAGCAACCCAACGTTCCTACCAGCTCCCTCCGCAGGAATGTTTTAAACCACTGGTAAAACTCGACATTTAAAGACGATCACTGTGTCACGTGCTTCCAGATGCGCTTCTGTGGCCGTCTGGAATGCTCTTCCTTCCCATATTTGGAACTCACTGGAGCTATGCACTTTTAAATCTAGATTGAAAACTAATTTCTTTAAAACTGCTTTTTGTGTTTAGTTTGTTGTCCTTCCCCCGCACCACAGAATAGCATGGTTGGCTACGTACAGTGAAAAAGAAGTTCAACATACATATATGTATATGGCACTGCCCAGTTTCTGCTCAACAGTGCAGTTCACTTTCTTGCACTTAATAATGCAACCCCAACAAGTAGTGCTCACTTACAATCCCTGTACGAATGATGACCATAAATACGATGGTAATAGTGACGATGAGGAGTTAAGTATGACCCTGTTTAAATATCTCAAATTAATGAGAGTCCAATTCTGTACCAACTGAGCTACAAATAAGTTACGAGGATTGCCTTGCAGGTGTTGCTTTTATTTAATGGCACGTAGAAAACACTCAAACGGAGCTTGTTGAAACGTCCTACCGCAGGAAACTCTTGAAAAACACTCTTCAGACTCAGTGAGGCTACACATAGAAATAATTCCAATTGTCTCTTCGTTCGTAACAACTTACGCAGCAGAGGTAAGGGGGGGAGGTTCTCATCCCTGTCGCCCTGAGCTATTGACGAAAATTACAGATTCCTATTGTGGAAGCATATGACAATCACTGTGGTTTACGGGCGCCATGGTATCGAGATGTTAACTACCTCGCCTGGTATACAGGAGGTTGTGGGTTCGATCCCAACCATGACGCCTGTACATTTTGAGTTTGCGTGTCCTCCCCGTGGTCGCATGGATTTTTCTCCAGGACCTCTGGATTTTCCATCCACGTTTAGAATCAACGTGCGTTTAGAGTGTTTGGCTGCTGTAAATGTGCACACGATAAGCCACTTCGTTGAGCTTATCATTTGTGGCCAGGTCGCTTCTGAAAAAGTAGCTCAGAGGGGCCTTACCTGGTAAAATAAAAAATAGTTTAATCTTTTTAGTTATTTTTGTCTTCCCACAAAATGGACCTACTTATTTTACTGACGCCGGGAAGATGAGTTGCCAAGCCAACCTCTGACTGAGAATTTAAACTGTAACACTTTTGACCGAGTTGATTGTGAGCACAGCATCACCCAGCCGAGTGGTTAGTTTGTGGCACATGCAGAAGTGAATGGAAATCCAGTGGCATAAAGCCAGTGTGCCCTGTATGAGAATAGAGCTGAAGTAGCCATATCAGGTCACAAGGAATGATGCAGTGACCCCAATATAACAAAGGACGTTAACTTTACATTTGAACGTAACAAAAAAACACCGGTAAATCGTCGAAAGGGAGGCCAGAAAAGTGGCGTTTAAGAATGACCGTGAAAACCACATTCATAAATACGAGGTGACACAATTGACATTGCCGCGAGACGAGACAGGTGCTCTTGCTGCATGGAATTGTGTTTATATAAGTCGAGTGTAGGCAGGGTCACTACCACCCCGAGATGGGCAGCAGACCAATGGCACAACAGAAAATGATAATCTTCAACTATCACGCTCTCTCATCAGTCATTTTCCATCCACAGCCAGATGGAGGCATTCCCCATATTGTCACTGCCTCGAGCACTGTGCAAATACGATCATCCCACGCCCGTGCACACTCTAATTGCCACTCCATGAGTCTTTTAGCGTCACTTCATGCATCTTAATTCTGTCACTCCGCTCGTAGCTCCTCTTTAACATGCGACATACTGCATCATTGTGCGTCTTAAGGCAAGTGGAAGATGGGGTTAATTTAATCTTAACTCGAATGTTAATCCACAACTCAAGGTCAGGTGGTTCTAACCAACAAAGCTGCATTGCAGCTATGTGATCTCATATTCCTAGATTTTCTCTTCTCACACACAAATCACTCAAAGTGAGAGTAAACTGGCCAAGCAGCTGAGCGCAGGACTTTCCTGAAATGGCTTGACGCTCAGTGTAGATTATCTGTAGTGTCAATGTGTCTCGATTCAAGTGAGCAATGTGGGGGGGGGGTATGCTCATCTGCTGGTGGCCCCTGACCCAGTTCACGTGTTTTTCCTATTTTTCTGACATGAGTTTCTACTTGCAGTACGCGTTTCCCTTTCTCTTACTGAAAACATCGTGCATGTGCCTGTACGTTGTGCTTGCAAATGTATGCACGCCGATAGATCTGCTGAGCTTAATATTGCAGCAACACAAGCATACGTGAAACTTATAGAACAAAAATGATCTGCAATACCAACAGCAACACTTGCCAGCCTTGGTATGGCTACAGATTATTGTCCTAAATCTGTAATAAATTGAAGACCCTTATGGGATGCTCATAAACTTCAAAACACACATTTGCATACGAACAATTTCCTTTAATTAAATTACTTTAGACGGAGCCCTTCAGGACATAAATTACATGAAATGAGTCTCGTGGTGCCACGCTAATCCATTAGATTATGACGTGCTTTAGGAGTTTGCAAACTGCTTTTCTGTGCTCAAAACTCCACACATTTAAACATAAGCAGTGGTTCAGTGTGGTTCAGCACGTGCGGACTTGTCTGAGCTACAAAACTATGTTTACACATACTTTTAAACACACGCCAGATTGAAGCACGCACAACTGCTTTCTAATGACTTGACACTGCATATTAAACACCCACGAGACCCAAACTACTTCGTGGTTAGTTCTCTCTGGAAAAAACCTGCTGTTTAACAGACTCTCTCACTTTCTCTCAAGTCACCATACAACTCCCGTAAAACAACTTTCAGTTGTTGTTTTTTACTGATATCTATCACATTTTGACTCGTCACTAACTTACACAGTCCGATCACCATTACTCATGTCACGATGTCACAATGTCACGATATACACGTTAACGTTCAACAACAGGCGCTGTTGGTGAAATTGCCCACAAATATTAACCGGGCACAGGCGGTGGGGGAATACAACTCCAGTCTTTGCTCAGAAAAACAAATCGCCCTGCCACAAACGTGCACCGATCACAGTGCTACTAACAAAGGCTGCTCCGACAAGTCACTTCATGATAACATGACCACGTATGTAGAACCATGTTGTACTTGATGTATCCAGCCGTGATAGTCAGAGGTGCGGGGTACGTAGATGCACACACGTTGAGAACACATTCATACAAAGAACTCACGTGTAGCCTTAACAAAGCTGTTGGGGAAAGTGCTTTTAGCGAGCACCTATTAAGGCCGGCACGGCGCACCAGGCCCGACCGCCGTTGTCTCCCTAGCAGCGATTATTACACAACGCACCCAGTACTCGTTTGATGCCGAGTCGACCTAGGGGAGGCCCAAGACGGTTCAGATAATCGTCACTGGTATTGGTAGCCGTGAGCGGAAACTCGTGTCGCCGGGTTCGTCAAGCAGTGCAATAAACGCTACACTACCACTCCCCGTACACTCTCTCTCACAGTCACACACACACGGGACATCTGTGAAAGAGCTTTATAGCTCATCCGATTCCTGCGGTATACACATTCTGACAAAATATGCAGACACACACACAGGACGACAGGACAACGAGCACAACTCCCGAGCCCGACTTCGACTTCAGCAAAACGCAGCAAAGGAAACGTCGTGGGCTCTCGCGAGAACGCCTGACACAGACTTTGCCGTTCAGAAACGGGACACCGTCACCTCGGTTTTTTAATATCTGCCGCAAAGATGGCTGGTGATGACTACGGTAATACCAGGTGCGCAGTGGCGATAGGGAGAAGGTGGTGGTGCGCTCTGGTTTTGTGCACTTTTCATCTCGACGAATGGTCAAGGGGGGTTAACGCATCTCCGCTGCGGCGGTAAGTCGCCCATTGTGTTACTGCTCATTGTGTTACTGCTCTGTTTTGATATCGTGCACCACCACCGCCGTCGCCTCCTCCTCATCCTTCCACAACGGAACGGGGTCGTCTCTTGATCTAAAGCAGGGGTGGGAAACCTTTTTTTCCGGCCAAGGGCCATTTGGATATTTATAACATCATCCGCGGGCCATACAAAATTATCAACTTAAAAATGTGCTATATTTGGTCAAACATTGAATTAACTCACCCCTAATGTCATGGACTGGAACCTGCTTCTCTTTGGCGAGGCGTGTGATGATGTTAGCTGGTATTGATGATGTTGCTGCTACTCGCAACTGCTTTTTCCAGGTTTGCTCCTAGATTTATTAAATTTCTCCCGCTTGCCTTGGCAGGGCCACACCAAATGATTTCGCGGGCCTTATACGGCCCGCGGGCCGGACGTTCCCCACCCCTGGTCTCAAGCAACAAGCTGAAAGGGTCCCCCACCCCCCCTTCTTGCAAGGGAGACGCCACCCGTCCACTTGTGCAAACGCGTTTCAGGTTTAAGTGTCAAAGAGATGGCAACTGCAATGCCTGCGTGGGATATGTATACGTGGGTAACGATGTAACGTATCGTGAATGACTACCGGTCAAGGCTCCCTGGTAGACGCTACAAACATGCGAGCATTGTATTCCGTCAACGCATAAACACGTATCGTAAAGCGTGCATGTGTGTACACACACATCAACAACCACCGTGCACTTATACACTACTGTATAGTGCGTAATATACAGTAGGAACGTAGGTGCATTGTCACAACCATTAGCACAATTAACGACCGTTAAATATGCGTTGTACGAAATCACTTGGTATTCGACACGATGTGATGCCACGTACATCTGCCAAACGATGACAAGACAATTAAACATGATTAAACAATAATTGCACATGCCCTTTCCCGTGTAAATGTCTCAACTATTAATACACACGTGTGTACGATTATAAATATACTGCACAATAATATCTTAACGCTGCAAATGTGTGCTGTTGTGAAAATTACTATCGAAATTGAATTAAATGAACAATAAGACATTACACGTGTCTTGTCATGTGGAAATATAACAATTGTTATTTATCTAGACCCGAAATGTACATTTCATAATAAATGTTTATATCATATTCATTATACAATGTTATCTATACTGTCTTGAAAACACGTACTGCCCCACGTAGCTATAAAGTATACTGCGGTGTGACATAAGCACAGTACCATAAACACTACCTCAATTACATCGTTTTAACACTAATTATCATGTCACATGTACAATTATGATCACTACTACTGTATACAGTAACGTCTTGTATCGTATGACTATGATCACGTATTGGTGAACATTGCTACATGTTCTTATTCAGTTGATTATATGGACTGGACACTGTACTGTTGTAGATAACCGCCACGAAGAGCACAGTTAAATGTACAATTACCCTCGCTATGGAAGCTGAAGATCACTGAATGATTAGAATATTAGATTGTACCATCTTTATATAACAATAACATGCTCTACTATGCACATAATACACTATACAACCGTACAATGCTATGTGCATATTCCTATTACCAAAAACAAACCCCTATCGCAATCAGACCGATTAAACGGTCATTAAATCGTTCATAAAACAACAAGACCTGATCTCGATAAACATTACCGACTGTTGCGTTAGCGTCAGCAGGTCTAAAATACACCGAAGGCCATTCGCGGGGTACAGGCCAAAGCATCGGGGTCACCCGGCCAAGTACGCCGAACCCAAAGGAGGTTTCCGGGCGGGATTCTCAGGCAAGACCGAGGCTCGCTTGTCAAACTAGGCCCAACGCCGGGGGGGGGGGGATTGTCAAAACTTCCGACGAAAAACAACGATGTAAACTTACGGGAAAGGCGCGTATTCTCATTTTCGTATCCTTTTTGGTGGAACCCGGTTTCCCCAAATTGGAAGTCATGTTTAAAGCGTCTCTTCCGTCCCAAATGTCAATTCAAACCGGGGGGGTCTGGGGGTGTGCAGGATGAGGGGGGGAGGGAGGGATTGGTTTTGTTGGTGATTGTGAGTGATGGTGGTGGGGGGGGGTGAGGGGAAAGAGGGGAACGAAAACAAATTATATGATCACACTGCTCCGCTTCGCCGAGCGCGAGCGAGAGACGCGAGGGAGTTGAAACTGCGCCGGGCGCCGCTAAAATCTCGCCGTTTCTCCTCTCACGGGCTCCACTCCATCATGGCGACAAGACGGCGCGCACTGCGCATGCGTCAAGTGGCCCCGCCCCCCAACTTCCCCCCTCAACCCCCGCCCCCTATTTCCCCCCCCCCCATCCCTATTGTTCAAAAAGCGTAACGATGATCATTAAAAGCCGTTGTGGAAACAAGAGAATTTAATTTTGTGTTTATATATAAAATTAAGTCGTAGTAACCGCTTCCTTGCAATATTTCTCTGCCCCACACGCGTAAACGAATACAAATTTATTTTTGACACCGCATCCCATCGACCACACGGCTTTCTTGGGAAATGTGTAAATATTATTAGGTTTTTTCGGTAAAGTCACGTAGGTAAAAATAAAAATTTTACTTTTATTAATTTTAATTTTTTACCTACGTGACTTTACCGAAAAAACCTAAGAATATGAATCCTTGCAGTCACGAAAGCTTCAAATCTAGAAGTGTGTAAATAAATATTGCCAAATGCCATCAGCAGCAGCAGCATGATTGGGTTTATTTTGTTTACTACAAGCAAAACTCTGGGCCGGTTTCGACATACGGTGTCTCATCAGCAGTCAGACTCGCTTGAAATAATGCTAGCCAAATGTGTCTGCGGGGCATCTATATGATAGCTCATCGGATTTCCTCCAGTATACATATTCTGATGTCTATTTAGTGTAATACATAACACAATAATTGTATAGCATCGTTGCAGAGAATATAAGCAACACAACAGATTACTGTATTGGTCTGAAAAGCCAATAGGCCGATGGACTAGAAATGTTTATGTGTGGACACATAACTTTATATAATTTTAGCAATAGCAGTTTTGTTTGGTGCAATGGTTTTTTTCGATTTAAAGCTTTCGTGACTGCAGGGATTCATCTTCTTGGTTCTTTCGGTAGGTGTGAAAACCACCTGATGATGATTGCTTGCGTTGCAATCGAAAAGTCGTGAGAATGTTGTTTTATTTTTATTATTTTATTATTTCCCTTCTACGCGACTTTACCGAAATAACCAAGAATATGTGCAATGATGTCTATTTTATTGAATGCGCTATTGGCACATTAAATTGCTTTTTTGTTGCTTTAGAAAGGGGCTGCATCGTCGAGATGAGGTGTTCCAGCAAATACACCAACACGCAGCGTCTTTGGCAAGCCCGACGCTCTGATGAGACCCAGCACGTTGAAACCGCTCGATAGATTCTAGATTTGAAGCTTTCGTGACTGCAAGGATTCATATTCTTATGATTTTTCGGTAAAGTCACGTAGGTAAAAAATTAAAATTTATAAAAGTAAAATAAAAAAAGACGGAAGCTTGCGTTGCCTCCGAAACGTCGTGATTTTTATTTTATTTTTATTTTACTTTTATTAATTTTAATATTTTACCTACGTGACTTTACCGAAAAAACCTAAGAATTTCGCTCGATAGATCACCATTGGAAACTCCTTTGCCAGTAGCAAAATATGATCATTGTTTTTTTACCCTTTTATCTGGCAACAAAACTGTCACCTGACAGTGCATACATTATCAGAGTTGTGTTTTTTGTTTGTATTCCAATCGCAGGTATTATGATCAATGCAAACATGACTCCTTGTAAAAAAAGGTGTCAGTTTTGTTGCCAGATAAAAGGGTAAAAAATCAATTATCATTATTATCGCTCGATAGATGTCTTGTTTAAATGCTGTTGGACACTGATGGTCTCCAAGGTCAAAAAGGTCGATGGATTAAAATGTTTCGAATTAAAGCTTTCGTGACTGCGGGGATTCATATTCCTGGTTCTTTCGGTAAAGTCAACGTAGAAGGGAAATAATAAAATGATAAAAATAAAACAATAAAATTCTCACCACGTTTCGCCACTTTTTTCTTATTTCTTGCTGTGGTTTTCACACCTGATGATGATTGCTTGTGTTGCAATCGAAACGTCGTGATGATTTTATTGTAATATTTTTATTCTTTTATTATTTCCCTTCTACGTGACTTTGCCGAAAGAACCAAGAATATGGATTAAAATGTGTTTTCAAATATTATGCAGACGTTGAAAATTGCATTTGCTTTTTCCCCGGTTATTTGTGATGCAGCGTTGACAGTGGTGCACAAGAACACTCGATTGATTCGTCAATAAGAGCTTTGCATTTGCATATCTATATGGACCATTGCCCGAAACGTTGCATATATTTAGCCTTGTTAGCCTTTTCCATTGCAATTCAGAAGTCAGATGGGAGTGACGTCATCGCGTCGAGCTCATGACGCAATCGCGCCGATAGGGGGGGGACTGGGGGGATGGTGACGTCATGCACTTTCATGCGGAACTCGTGCACTGCAGTTTGCGTGACGTCATCGCGCGAAGTGAGCGATGCTCCGGGCGGGAGTGCAGAATTTTGCGCGATGACGTCATCACGCCAACACGGTTGCGGCGGTGTTCTTATTGATGTATGTGACGTCATCGCGCTACGGATACCGTATGATTCCGATACACAGCGCGTATCTACCCACCCCACCCCCCTGTATTCAAACAGGTGTTAGTGCGTTCCATTCTCTGAGGCATACGGTAATATGAATATAAATTGGATTAATAATAATTCACATTTAAAGCACGTGTGGTTAGAATGTTCAACTTCACGTAACTAGAACAGGCAAATGATGTGGCCATTAAAATAAAGTTGTATTTATTAAAGTACCTACGTGACTTTACCGAAAAAAACCTAAAAGTATGAATCCTTGCAGTCACGAAAGCTTCAAATCTAGAATTAAAATAAAGTAACCAACATTTAAGGACTAACTTAAGGTAGAACGCCAGGTCAAGTTATCGTAATGAACAATGGCAAAATCGTCAATGCATGGAACAGTTAGAAAATAAATAACATCTGCACTGTTAAGGGGTTGTAATAGAGTTGTGGATGGGTGAGCAATTTGTGTGAGTGAGGTGAGTGTCTTGTTGTTACCTGCAGTGAGTGAGTGAGGTGAGTGTCTTGTTGTTACCTGCAGTGAGTGAGTGAGGTGAGTGTCTTGTTGATACCTGCAGTGAGTGAGTGAGGTGAGTGTCTTGTTGATACCTGCAGTGAGTGAGTGAGGTGAGTGTCTTGTTGTTACCTGCAGTGAGTGAGTGAGGTGAGTGTCTTGTTGTTACCTGCAGTGTGGTGAGTGAGGTGAGTGTCTTGTTGATACCTGCAGTGAGTGAGTGAGTGAGGTGAGTGTCTTGTTGATACCTGCAGTGAGTGAGTGAGGTGAGTGTCTTGTTGATACCTGCAGTGAGTGAGTGAGGTGAGTGTCTTGTTGTTACCTGCAGTGAGTGAGTGAGGTGAGTGTCTTGTTGATACCTGCAGTGTGTGAGTGAGGTGAGTGTCTTGTTGTTACCTGCAGTGAGTGAGTGAGGTGAGTGTCTTGTTGTTACCTGCAGTGAGTGAGTGAGGTGAGTGTCTTGTTGTTACCTGCAGTGAGTGAGTGAGGTGAGTGTCTTGTTGTTACCTGCAGTGAGTGAGTGAGGTGAGTGTCTTGTTGTTTCCTGCAGTGAGTGAGTGAGTGAGGTGAGTGTCTTGTTGTTACCTGCAGTGAGTGAGTGAGGTGAGTGTCTTGTTGTTACCTGCAGTGAGTGAGTGAGGTGAGTGTCTTGTTGATACCTGCAGTGAGTGAGTGAGGTGAGTGTCTTGTTGTTACCTGCAGTGAGTGAGTGAGGTGAGTGTCTTGTTGTTACCTGCAGTGAGTGAGTGAGGTGAGTGTCTTGTTGTTACCTGCAGTGAGTGAGTGAGGTGAGTGTCTTGTTGTTACCTGCAGTGTGGTAAGTGAGTGTGGTGAGTGTCTTGTTGTTACCTGCAGTGAGTGAGTGAGTGAGGTGAGTGTCTTGTTGTTACCTGCAGTAAGTGAGTGAGGTGAGTGTCTTGTTGTTACCTGCAGAGAGTGAGGTGAGTGTCTTGTTGTTACCTGCAGTGAGTGAGTGTGGTGAGTGTCTTGTTGTTACCTGCAGAGAGTGAGGTGAGTGTCTTGTTGATACCTGCAGTGAGTGAGTGAGGTGAGTGTCTTGTTGTTACCTGCAGAGAGTGAGGTGAGTGTCTTGTTGTTACCTGCAGTGTAGTGAGTGAGGTGAGTGTCTTGTTGTTACCTGCAGTGAGTGAGTGAGGTGAGTGTCTTGTTGTTACCTGCAGTGAGTGAGTGAGGTGAGTGTCTTGTTGTTACCTGCAGTGAGTGAGTGAGGTGAGTGTCTTGTTGTTACCTGCAGTGAGTGAGTGAGTGAGGTGAGTGTCTTGTTGTTACCTGCAGTGAGTGAGTGAGGTGAGTGTCTTGTTGTTACCTGCAGTGAGTGAGTGAGGTGAGTGTCTTGTTGTTACCTGCAGTGAGTGAGTGAGTGAGGTGAGTGTCTTGTTGTTACCTGCAGTGAGTGAGTGAGTGAGGTGAGTGTCTTGTTGTTACCTGCAGTGAGTGAGTGAGGTGAGTGTCTTGTTGATACCTGCAGTGAGTGAGTGAGGTGAGTGTCTTGTTGATACCTGCAGTGAGTGAGTGAGGTGAGTGTCTTGTTGTTACCTGCAGTGAGTGAGTGAGGTGAGTGTCTTGTTGTTACCTGCAGTGAGTGAGTGAGTGAGGTGAGTGTCTTGTTGTTACCTGCAGTGAGTGAGTGAGGCGAGTGTCTTGTTGTTACCTGCAGTGAGTGAGTGAGTGAGGTGAGTGTCTTGTTGTTACCTGCAGTGAGTGAGTGAGGTGAGTGTCTTGTTGTTACCTGCAGTGAGTGAGTGAGGTGAGTGTCTTGTTGTTACCTGCAGTGAGTGAGTGAGGTGAGTGTCTTGTTGTTACCTGCAGTGAGTGAGTGAGTGAGGTGAGTGTCTTGTTGTTACCTGCAGTGAGTGAGTGAGGTGAGTGTCTTGTTGTTACCTGCAGTGTGGTGAGTGAGTGAGGTGAGTGTCTTGTTACCTGCAGTGAGTGAGTGAGTGAGGTGAGTGTCTTGTTGTTACCTGCAGTGAGTGAGTGAGGTGAGTGTCTTGTTGTTACCTGCAGTGAGTGAGTGAGGTGAGTGTCTTGTTGTTACCTGCAGTGAGTGAGTGAGGTGAGTGTCTTGTTGTTACCTGCAGTGAGTGAGTGAGGCGAGTGTCTTGTTGTTACCTGCAGTGAGTGAGTGAGGTGAGTGTCTTGTTGTTACCTGCAGTGAGTGAGTGAGGTGAGTGTCTTGTTGTTACCTGCAGTGAGTGAGTGAGTGAGGTGAGTGTCTTGTTGTTACCTGCAGTGTGGTGAGTGAGTGAGGTGAGTGTCTTGTTGTTACCTGCAGTGAGTGAGTGAGGTGAGTGTCTTGTTGTTACCTGCAGTGAGTGAGTGAGGTGAGTGTCTTGTTGTTACCTGCAGTGAGTGAGTGAGGTGAGTGTCTTGTTGTTACCTGCAGTGAGTGAGTGAGGTGAGTGTCTTGTTGTTACCTGCAGTGAGTGAGTGAGGTGAGTGTCTTGTTGTTACCTGCAGTGAGTGAGTGAGTGAGGTGAGTGTCTTGTTGTTACCTGCAGTGAGTGAGTGAGGTGAGTGTCTTGTTGTTACCTGCAGTGTGTGAGTGAGGTGAGTGTCTTGTTGATACCTGCAGTGAGTGAGTGAGGTGAGTGTCTTGTTGTTACCTGCAGTGAGTGAGTGAGGTGAGTGTCTTGTTGTTACCTGCAGTGAGTGAGTGAGGTGAGTGTCTTGTTGATACCTGCAGTGAGTGAGTGAGGTGAGTGTCTTGTTGTTACCTGCAGTGTGGTGAGTGAGTGTGGTGAGTGTCTTGTTGTTACCTGCAGTGAGTGAGTGAGGCGAGTGTCTTGTTGTTACCTGCAGTGAGTGAGTGAGTGAGGTGAGTGTCTTGTTGTTACCTGCAGTGAGTGAGTGAGGTGAGTGTCTTGTTGTTACCTGCAGTGAGTGAGTGAGTGAGGTGAGTGTCTTGTTGTTACCTGCAGTGAGTGAGTGAGGTGAGTGTCTTGTTGTTACCTGCAGTGAGTGAGTGAGGTGAGTGTCTTGTTGTTACCTGCAGTGAGTGAGTGAGGTGAGTGTCTTGTTGTTACCTGCAGTGAGTGAGTGAGGTGAGTGTCTTGTTGTTACCTGCAGTGAGTGAGTGAGGTGAGTGTCTTGTTGATACCTGCAGTGTGTGAGTGAGGTGAGTGTCTTGTTGATACCTGCAGTGAGTGAGTGAGGTGAGTGTCTTGTTGTTACCTGCAGTGAGTGAGTGAGGTGAGTGTCTTGTTGTTACCTGCAGTGAGTGAGTGAGTGAGGTGAGTGTCTTGTTGTTACCTGCAGTGAGTGAGTGAGTGAGTGAGGTGAGTGTCTTGTTGTTACCTGCAGTGAGTGAGTGAGGTGAGTGTCTTGTTGTTACCTGCAGTGAGTGAGTGAGGTGAGTGTCTTGTTGTTACCTGCAGTGAGTGAGTGAGTGAGGTGAGTGTCTTGTTGTTACCTGCAGTGAGTGAGTGAGGTGAGTGTCTTGTTGTTACCTGCAGTGAGTGAGTGAGGTGAGTGTCTTGTTGTTACCTGCAGTGAGTGAGTGAGGTGAGTGTCTTGTTGTTACCTGCAGTGAGTGAGTGAGTGGGGTGAGTGTCTTGTTGTTACCTGCAGTGAGTGAGTGAGGTGAGTGTCTTGTTGTTACCTGCAGTGAGTGAGTGAGTGAGGTGAGTGGCTTGTTGTTACCTGCAGTGAGTGAGTGAGGTGAGTGTCTTGTTGTTACCTGCAGTGAGTGAGTGAGGTGAGTGTCTTGTTGTTACCTGCAGTGAGTGAGTGAGTGGGGTGAGTGTCTTGTTGTTACCTGCAGTGAGTGAGTGAGGTGAGTGTCTTGTTGTTACCTGCAGTGAGTGAGTGAGGTGAGTGGCTTGTTGTTACCTGCAGTGAGTGAGTGAGGTGAGTGTCTTGTTGATACCTGCAGTGAGTGAGTGAGGTGAGTGTCTTGTTGTTACCTGCAGTGAGTGAGTGAGTGAGGTGAGTGGCTTGTTGTTACCTGCAGTGAGTGAGTGAGGTGAGTGTCTTGTTGTTACCTGCAGTGAGTGAGTGAGGTGAGTGTCTTGTTGTTACCTGCAGTGAGTGAGTGAGTGAGGTGAGTGTCTTGTTGATACCTGCAGTGAGTGAGTGAGTGAGGTGAGTGTCTTGTTGTTACCTGCAGTGAGTGAGTGAGGTGAGTGTCTTGTTGTTACCTGCAGTGAGTGAGTGAGTGAGGTGAGTGTCTTGTTGTTACCTGCAGTGAGTGAGTGAGGTGAGTGTCTTGTTGTTACCTGCAGTGAGTGAGTGAGTGAGGTGAGTGTCTTGTTGTTACCTGCAGTGAGTGAGTGAGGTGAGTGTCTTGTTGTTACCTGCAGTGAGTGAGTGAGGTGAGTGTCTTGTTGTTACCTGCAGTGAGTGAGTGAGGTGAGTGTCTTGTTGTTACCTGCAGTGAGTGAGTGAGTGAGGTGAGTGTCTTGTTGTTACCTGCAGTGAGTGAGTGAGTGAGGTGAGTGTCTTGTTGTTACCTGCAGTGAGTGAGTGAGTGAGGTGAGTGTCTTGTTGTTACCTGCAGTGAGTGAGGTGAGTGTCTTGTTGTTACCTGCAGTGAGTGAGTGAGGTGAGTGTCTTGTTGTTACCTGCAGTGAGTGAGTGAGGTGAGTGTCTTGTTGTTACCTGCAGTGAGTGAGGTGAGTGTCTTGTTGTTACCTGCAGTGAGTGAGTGAGTGAGGTGAGTGTCTTGTTGTTACCTGCAGTGAGTGAGTGAGGTGAGTGTCTTGTTGTTACCTGCAGTGAGTGAGTGTGGTGAGTGTCTTGTTGTTACCTGCAGTGAGTGAGTGAGGTGAGTGTCTTGTTGTTACCTGCAGTGTGGTGAGTGAGGTGAGTGTCTTGTTGTTACCTGCAGTGCAGTGAGTGAGTGAGGTGAGTGTCTTGTTGTTACCTGCAGTGCAGTGAGTGAGTGAGGTGAGTGTCTTGTTGTTACCTGCAGTGAGTGTGTGAGTGAGGTGAGTGTCTTGTTGTTACCTGCAGTGAGTGAGTGAGGTGAGTGTCTTGTTGTTACCTGCAGTGAGTGAGTGAGGTGAGTGTCTTGTTGTTACCTGCAGTGAGTGAGTGAGTGAGGTGAGTGTCTTGTTGATACCTGCAGTGAGTGAGTGAGTGAGGTGAGTGTCTTGTTGTTACCTGCAGTGAGTGGGTGAGTGAGGTGAGTGTCTTGTTGTTACCTGCAGTGAGTGAGTGAGGTGAGTGTCTTGTTGTTACCTGCAGTGAGTGAGTGAGGTGAGTGTCTTGTTGATACCTGCAGTGAGTGAGTGAGTGAGGTGAGTGTCTTGTTGTTACCTGCAGTGAGTGAGGTGAGTGTCTTGTTGTTACCTGCAGTGAGTGAGTGAGTGAGGTGAGTGTCTTGTTGTTACCTGCAGTGAGTGAGTGAGGTGAGTGTCTTGTTGTTACCTGCAGTGAGTGAGTGAGTGAGGTGAGTGAGGTGAGTGTGGGTGAGTGGGTGAATGAGGTGAGTGTGTGGGTGAGTGTGTGAGTGTGTGGGTGAGTGAGGTGAGTGTTTGGGCGAGTGGGTGAATGAGGTGAGTGTGTGGGTGAGTGGGCGAGTGAGGTGAGTGTGTAGGTGAGTGAGGTGAGTGTGTGGGTGTGTGTGGGTGTGTGAGTGTGTGAGTGAGGAGGCGAGTCAGGTGAGTGTGTGGGTGAGTGAGGTGAGTGTTTGGGTGAGTGGGTGAATGAGGTGAGTGTGTGGGTGATTGATGTGAGTGTGTGGGTGAATGAGGTGAGTGTGTGGGTGAGTGTGTGAGTGAGTGAGGCGAGTGAGGTGAGTGTGTGGGTGAGTGTGTGAGTGTTTGGGTGAGTGGGTGAATGAGGTGAGTGTGTGGGTGAGTCGGTGAGCGTTTTGTAGTGACCTGGGCAGTGAGGATGACACGAAGCCGGCCTCATACCGAGCGAGACGTTCTCACGCCGTTGGAGGATATGACAACAACATTCGTGTGCACTTCATGTTCCGCGTTAAAACATAACAAAGTGATTCTGTTCAGCAACTAAGACAAACAAAGGCCGATGCGTGGGTTTGGAACCAAAGTGCATTTTAACTTTCCCCGAATTACAGCAGTCGCCAACAGGCGCAACAGATACCTTGCGAGTGCCGATTAAACGTCCACAATCGATTACAATATCGAATGTCTGCTGCAGTAACAGCATTCCTAATCATACACAGATGACTGTAGCTGTGATGGCATCAGCCGTGATCAGTCTACTACTGGATGAAAGGTGCTTCATCCACCCAAACCAGATTGCCAGCCCCGAAGCAAACAGCAGCTTGCACGCAGCGAAGATGCTTTCAAATCATCGCTCCATCTCTCCACGGATGCCATCGTGGGGCAATTCCCGGTGACTTGTGACTGCCACTCTGTCAATTGTTCGTTTGGCCATCTGACGGGAGGGGAGGTGGTCGATGTACGTTTTACAAATCCAAGACTTGATGCAAACAAAACATGTCCATGGAGTTTCGTTGTCTGAGCCGGGTGTTCTTCCCCAAGACTCAACGCAATATCTGAATACAAATGCGCGCGTCTTCCCTATCCCACCGATGTATTTGTATTCATCAGCAGTACCGTATATATGTATCCACCCTTCATATACAATTGTAAGTGCAATCGAAGAGAGGTATAATTCAAGCGATTAAAACTCTTCCCGTATTCTTCCCTGTCGCCAGAGGTCGCAACCGGGTACCCGATACCCGTACCCTACCCGATACCCGGTTACCCGTACCCGGCCGGGTACGGGTAGCCGTTTGCGACCCTGGTGCGGCCGGGTACGGGTAGGCCGTGAGTCACTGGTGAGTCACCGTTTGTCACTCATTTCGGGTAGGGTACGGGTAGGGAACGGGAACCCGTACCTGGCCGGGTACCTGGCCGGGTACGGGTACGGGTACCCATTTGCGACCCTGGTGCGGCCGGGTACGGGTAAGGAATCAAAACCCGTTTGCGACCTCTGCCTGTCGCTCCCGACTCTCACTTCACAACCGTGACCCATTAAGCACAACTATTGCTGCGGCTGAGATAAGTTAAACAGAATTACCGTCACCATTTACATGACCGACGTTTCGCGTTACCACCACGACACGCGAGCCGCGTAAACAACTCCCCCCATCGGCATCAGCGGCGGACATGGTCAATCTACTGCTGGATGAAGCCTGTCCAGACATCGTTGCGAACTACAGCCGGTGAAACACGCACACACACACACACGTTCAACTCTTTTGTCGTTGTAAAATACGATAGCGATTCAACTTAGAAGACGACGCGTTTGACTTAATTTTGACGATTGTACAACAAAAAAAACACTTCCGACGCGACTGGGCCAATAACAGCGGTTCTATAAGAGGCGACGTTTCGGGCGACGTCCCTTTCTCGTTGCACAAGACTACTCCGCGGCGGTTCACCTTGTCAAGGGGCCGAAGGCTGCGAAAGTGTCCGGTGTATTGCCACCGTGCGTTGCTCCACGCGACCTACAAATACCACCAGCCATGTTGGACAAATCCTTTGGTGGGAAGCTGGAAGGGGGTGAGGGGTGGGGGCTAGGGAGGTCCCCTCCCCGCCCCCCCCCCCCCCCATTGACGACCACGTGACACCCCCGCGCGCAGCCAATGAGAACGCGATGCGCACGTGGCAGCCTGGGCCTCGTTTATGAAAGAAGGTTTCTCGACGACTACGGCAGCATCGGCAGCAAATAATCATCGTTCATCGATTATTCTTATTATTGACATGGATCATTACATCTTCTTGGTTCTTTTATATTATTTTATTACTTCCCTTCTACGTGACTTTACCGAAAGAACAAAGAAGATGAATCCCTGCAGTCACGAAAGCTTTAAATCGAAAAGTGGATCATTACAGTTTAACAGTAGTAGGCTTTCGCGACTGATATCCATAATAAAGGTTGTTGTCTTTTTCTTCTTTAGGTTTCACTGCGTGGATATGAATGCGTCGTTAAACCCGCCATCACCGCACACGGCCAATTTAGTAAGGTTTGTCACGAAAACGAAACGCGCCCATTAACTATGAATACAGCACAACGGTGTGTCGATGAGTAAACCCAACACATTTACAATTCGAGGACTGTGACTTTCCGCTGGTGATTACAACAACAACAACAACCAGCTTCTTCAGGCAATTATCCAGAATTGTGAAGGAGTCTTCTGGGTTCGGTCTTATATAGAGTAAAGGTGATGTCATCACTGTGAGCCTATCAGGTGCAAAGACCAGAGGGGGGGTGGAGGGGGTTAATGTCATGTAAATTACAATGGATCATCATTGGAACCTCCTTTGCCAGTAGCAAAATATAATTGTTTTTTTACCCTTCTATCCGGCAACAAAACTGACACCTTTTTTTACAAGGAGTCATGTTTGCATAGACCACAATACCTGCAGTCGGAATGCAAACAAAAAACATAACTCTGATAATGTATGCACTGTCCTTGAAGTTGATTGGTCCACACCCGAGACAGCCTTTTGGCGTCATCTGGTCCAACACCATGTGAGACTAGGCTCTAAGGAAAGCTGTTTTGGGTGTGGATCAATCAACTTCAAGGACAGTGCATACATTATCAGAGTTATGTTTTTTGTTTGCATTCCGACTGCAGGTATTGTGGTCTATGCAAACATGACTCCTTGTAAAAAAGGTGTCAGTATTGTTGCCAGATAAAAGGGTAAAAAAACAATTACAATGGATCATGTTCATCTGAGAATGCAGTACCTCTTATTGTTTAGGTTACTAACAGTTAAACAACAGACAGTGAAATGCTTTTATGTTTTGTTTCATTCGTAATGAGTTTTTTTTTTTGGTGGTTAGGTCGTCATGCAGGTACAATATCATGTTGTTTTACCATAACCCTCCACCACCCGGCAGAGAAAATCAAATCAAGTTGTCACGTGGCTCTGTTAGGTGGTGGAGGCCCTGCTAAGGACTAGGAACAAATGAACCCAAAAGCAAAGATCACCCGTATAGGCTTAACAGACTGTTTGGGCAAGTGCTGTTAGCGAGCACCTACATGGACCGGCATGGCACACGGAGGGGTACGGCGTGGCCAGCACCACGCCCGGCCGCCTTTGTCTCCCCAGTGGCGATGTTTTTACACACCGCACCAGCTACTAATTTGAGGCTGAGTCGACCGACGGGAGGTTTATATAATCGTCACTGGTGTTTGTAGCTGTGAGCGGGAATCGAACTTGGGTCACTGGATTCATAGCGCAGCGCGCTAACTGCTACACTACCCCTCTGGGGCGCTTTCAATATAAATACAGTTAATACAAGACGCGCTTTTCCCCACTAACTGACGGTGACATCACCACGGGTCCTGTGCCAAGCTAGGTGCACTTTGAGAGTACGGATCTTTCACACACACACACGGGAGGGACGGCAGAGACACACGAAGCTGTATTTTAAAGCCTTTATATTAAGTTCAATTGCTTGTGTGCTTGCTTGCGTGCTTGCGTGCTTGTGTGCTTGCGTGCTTGCGTGCTTGCTTGCTTACGACCGTGCAAATCTTTCGGTCGTTTTTTTAACCCACTTCTCGTGATCCAATCGAGCTGACATTTTCCACACAGACTCGTTGTGCGTGACCATTAATTTTCGTGAAAATTTTTTTCCAAAATTTTAAACTGTTTAGGGAAAAAAAATTCAATATTTAATTACCAATTACTTAATGCTGGCAGACAATCATCTGACCCATAGGTGGCAGCCATCTCAAGCCAGAGGACGAGAGGACTCTAGCCGCCACGCATATAAAGGATTTATAGTGAAAAACTTTGTTTTTACGGGTTAATTTTTTAAATCCTTTATATTCAGTTCACTTGCTTGCTTGCGCGCTTACGACCGTGCAAATCTTTCGGTCGTTTTTTAACCCACTTCCCGTGATCCAATCGAGCTGACATTTTGCACACAGACTCGTTGTGCGTGACAATTTATTTTAGTGAAAAAATTTCCAAAATTTTCCACTTTTTAGGAAAAAAAATTTTCATATTTTATTTAAAATACCAATGTGATAAAAATGAAACTCTTACTCAAGAAAAACAGAAATGAATAATAAAATAAAACCGATGCCACGCATATAAAGGATTTATAGTGAAAAACTTAGTTTTTTACGGGTTAATTTATTATCACTTCCACAGCGTTTCGCGAGACAAGCGCGCGTTTGCCGTCAAGGATATTTTGATTGCGACGAGAAAATCGACATAAATATGACAAGATCAAAAACGCGGTCATGTTGACGTGTGGCCCCGTCTATAAGGGGTCCTCTCTGGGGGTTCCATTGGTCCCCTTATTCACAAGGACCCCCAAGTAGCGGGCAGGTATCCAGAGTCCCAGTCGTCGTCGGTGATGGGTGAAAATATTCTTCGTGGCAGCCGAAATATTTGTTGTGATATGTGCAGTAAATGATATATATTTCTACATGTATGTACAGTGATTTATTTTCTTATTTCCCTCATTAAAATGCAATTCAATTTATAACATTTTTGACATGCGTTTTTCTGGATTTTTTGTTGTTATTCTGTCTCTCGCTGTTCAAATAAACCTACCATTAAAATTATATACTGGTCATTTCTTTTTCATATTCTTAGGTTTTTTCGGTAAAGTCATGTAGGTAAAACATTAAAATTAATAAAAGTAAAATAAAATAATGTTTTACCTACGTGACTTTACCGAAAAAACCTAAGAATATGAATCCTTGCAGTCACGAAAGCTTCAAATCTGGTCATTTCTTTGTCAGTGGGCAAACGTACAAAATCAGCAGGGGATCAAATACTTTTTTCCCTCACTGTATGTTGAACTTCTTTTGCACCGTATGTACCGAACCGCGCTCATCGCAGATGCGGGGGAAGGACAACATGAAAAAAAACAAGGAACTTTTTATTTTACCAGGTAAGGCCCACTGAGCTATGTAGCTCTTTTACTGGTAGGAACGAAGTGGACCAGACCACCAATAGATTAATGTGTCCGTCCGTCCGTCCGACTGTCCGTCTGTCCGACAAGATGGCCACCCGCTCCCCCTGCGATTCGTGAACTAAATGAACTAAACAAGATGGCCGTCGCATCCGGCGCAGCCAATGACATCGCCTGTTGCAATCCTTGCTCTGTGGGCGCGCGAGTCAGTGGGGAGGGGGGTGTGGACGTCATCGCTCACCCCCCATGCACAAATCATTTTCTTTGTAACTCCTCTATACCCGGTCGATATCCCTGTACCGGTATTAGTATTATTCCTACCAGCCCACCCCGCAGGGTCCTGTTTTTGTAAGCAAACTGGCCGCAAATAATAGCTCGAAGGAGGGGAAAAAAACTGGAAGACCCGAAAAAAAATCCACGTGACCACGGGAAGAGAGACACGCAAAACTCCAAATACACAACAGGCTGTCAGGGTCAGGGTCGAACCCACGACCACCTGCATGCCCAGGCGAGATCGTTAACATCCGCTTAGGTTTTTTTCGGTAAAGTCACGTAGGTAAAAAATAAAATATTAAATTAAAATTAATAAAAGTAAAATAAAAAATCACTTTTTAATTAATTTTTTAATTTTTTACCTACGTGACTTTACCGAAAAAACCTAAGACTGAATCCTTGCAGTCACGAAAGCTTCAAATCTAGAGATCGTTAACATCTCCCGGCCACCGTGGCATCCCTTGTGATTGGCGCGCGGACGATTTGTTATCCTCAGAACGTTCAATCGAACCATCGGTTTGGAGAGAGTGCCCGAACTGCGATTTAAAGGGGCAGCCCCGCAAATTTCCTGCTCACGCCGCTGTTAGACAGAGAGCTCTGGAGAGGCCCTCTCTAAAGGCTCTTCCATGCCAGGCCGAGGCCTATTGGAGGGGAAGGAAGCGACCGCACCTTTCCCCGCCCGCGTGAAAGCCGAACGAATCGGCTAACTGCGGTCAAGTCGGACACACCACCTCCGCATCGCAAGCCGGACGCGCCTTCACCGTTACGCACCACAGCAGCAGCAGAAGCAGCATCGAGTTTGCGCATGATTTGCACAGATTGTACATTTACATTCTTTCGTGCACCGTTCGACACGTTACAATTGGCGCTGAATCGCGGATGAAAATCGACGGATCCGTCGCGTGCCAATGAGTTGTAATTCTTCATTTTTTCGAGCCTCGGGCGCTCAGCCAATGACTGTCCAGGAAGGGAAGTGGTCGATGGCGAGTTGTGATGTCATAGCGAGGTGTGATGTCATAGCGAGTTGTGATGTCATAGGGAGTTGTGATGTCATGGCGAGGTGTGATGTCATAGCGAGTTGTGATGTCATAGCGAGTTGTGATGTCATAGCGAGTTGTGATGTCATAGCGAGTTGTGATTTCATAGCGAGGTGTGATGTCATAGCGAGATGTGATGTAATAGCGAGGTGTGATGTCATAGCCAGTTGTGATATCATAGCGAGGTGTGATGTCACGACGAGGTGTGATGTCATAGCGAGTTGCGATGTCATGGCCAGGTGTGATGTCATAGCGATGTCATAGCGAGTTGTGATGTCATAGTGAGTTGTGATGTCATGGCGAGTTGTGATGTCATGGCGAGTTGTGATGTCATAGCGAGTTGTGATGTCATAGAGAGTTGTGATGTCATAGCAATGCGTGATGTCATAGCGAGGTGTGATGTCATAGCGAGGTGTGATGTCATAGCGAGTTGTGATGTCATAGCGATGCGTGATGTCATAGCGAGTTGCGATGTCATGGCGAGTTGTGATGTCATAGCGATGTCATAGCGAGGTGTGATGTCATAGCGAGTTGCGATGTCATAGCGAGGTGTGATGTCACAGCGACGCGCGATGATGCAATGGCGAGGTGTGATGACGTCATCAGCGTCACTGGCCTCGGTGACCTCTCGGACCTTGACCCCGAGGGCTCATTGTCAGTTCTCTCCGTCCACGTCGCTCCACGTCGCGCGGCCGTGGCTCCCGGCGGCTATCGGTAATTCCCGGCCGACCTCGTGTCCCCTTGCTGCTTGCTCATGAGGAGGTTGATGTACGAGGTCAGGAGGTCGTCCACTTTGTAGCCCTGCACACGGGAAGAGCCGCAACGCCACAGGTCCAGCAGCTGTCGAGGGGCGCCAGGGCAAGCTGGCGGGTGCCGTGAGTGAGCGAGCGGGAGGTCGGCTATCCTGCCCCGCTGCGACCCGCAATGTCTGATAATGATCCTAGATTTGAAGCTGCACCTTTACAGCAGCCGCACCTTAACAACTCTTGGAACCTCCCAGTTCAACCAGTCTACACAACAAAGGCTCATTCCTAGCAGCGGTTTCAGCCGCACCACCTCTACATAACAAAAGGCTCAGTCCCATTTACACGCACCTTTACAGCAGCCGCACCTTAACAACTCTTGGGACCTCCCAGTTCAACCAGTCTACACATCACAGGCTCATTCCTAGCAGCGTGCTTCAGCCGCACCGAACCTCACAATAAATAATATTCAGGGGCCTGCCTTGGCTCCTCCCACCCTCAACCAGTATATATACAAGGACGGTTTTCTTGGAATTTCTCTCACTTGATACAGCAATCGTGCTGTGACGGTTCCACCTGAAGACGGAAGCTTGTGTTGCCTCCGAAACGTCGTGATTTTTATTTAATTTTTTATTTTACTTTTATTAATTTTTTTTTACCTACATGACTTCACCGAAAAAACCTAAGAATATGATAATGATACCTTCCGCCATCGGAAGGGGTAGGGGCTGAACGACGCTCTCTGTGTGTGTATGTGTGTGTTTGTCTCTCTGTGTGTGTGTCTGTATGTGTGTGTGTCTGTATGTGTGTGTGTGTTTGTCTGTGTGTATGTCTCTCTCTGTCTGTGTGTGTGTTTGTCTGTGTGTGCGTCTGTGTGTGTGCGTGTTTGTCTCTGTGCGTATATCTCTCTCTGTCTGTGTGTGTGTCTCTGTGTGTCTGTGTGTGTGTCTATGTGTGTCTCTGTGTGTGCGTCTGTGTGTGTACGTGTTTGTCTCTGTGCGTATATCTCTCTCTGTCTGTGTGTGTGTGTGTCTCTGTGTGTGTGTCTGTGTGTGTGTTTGCCTGTGCGTATATCTCTCTCTCTGTCTGTGTGTGTGTCTGTGTGTCTCTGTGTGTCTCTGCGTGTGCGTCTGTGTGTGTGCGTGCCACCACTCACCAAGAACGTTTCGCACAGCAGCTTGGTACCGTTCACGGCGCTGCCGATGGTGATGTGGAAGTACGTGCTCCCGCTACTCCAGTTGAAGATCTTGGTGAAGCTGTGCTGAGCTAGCATGTCCTGCCAAGGGAGGGAGGGTCTGCGTTTCACTTGGGCTCTGCGTGTTTGGCTGGGTGAGAACTCAACTGAAAACGATCAAACACTACTTTTATTTTACCCGGTGAGGTCCGATGGAGCTACAGAGCTCTTTTTCAGAAGCGACCTGGCCGCAAATGATGACCCAACGAAGTGGCTTATCGTCACGTGGACATTTATTGCAGACACATACTCCGAACGGCATTTTGATTCTAAATGTGAAGGTGAAAAAATTAACCCGTGAAAACAAAGTTTTTCACTATAAATCCTTTATATGCGTGGCATCGGTTTCATTTTATTATTCATTTCTGTTTTTCTTGAGTAAGCAAGCATGTGAAGTTAATATAAAGGATTTAAAAATTAAAGATCACCTTTTGACATGCCCCGTATATTCCCGAGGGCACTAGCGTTGACCGATTTTACCACTTTCAAGAACCTGGCGGCTTCAATTTAACTGCTCTATAAATAGTCTCCACTGTACAGCGTGGGGGCAGGGATTTCATGCCATGTGGTTAGTCAACATTTGCGTCATCATGAAACGGGCGGCTAGAGTTCTCTCGTCCTCTGGCTTGAGATGGCTGCCACCTATGGGTCAGATGATTGTCTGCCACCATTAAGCAATTGGTAATTAAATATTTAAATTTTTATCCCTAAACAGTGTAAAATTTTGGAAAAAAATTTTCACGAAAATTAATTGTCACGCACAACGAGTCTGTGTGCAAAATGTCAGCTCGATTGGATCACGGGAAGTGGGCTAAAAAACGACCGAAAGATTTGCACGGTCGTAAGCAAGCAAGCACGCAAGCACGCAAGCAAGCAAGCAAGTGAACTTAATATAAAGGATTTAAAAACTGGAGGGCTCGGGCAAAAATCCACGCGACCACGGGGAGAGAGACATGGAAACTCCAAATATACTGCAGGCGTCAGGGTTGGGATCGAACCCACGACCTCCTGAATACCAGGCGAGGTAGTTAGCATATCACCATGGCCAGAACACAACTGAAGAGGATGAGTCTCATTTGCCAGAGTGGCCCAGGCCACCGCGAATTCCAAAAGTAAAAGCATGTGCCGGCCTTCACAGGTGCTCACTAACAACACTTGCCCCAACAGTCTGTTCAGGTTGTACGGGGGATCTTTGTGTTTTTATGTGTGTGTGTTGTATCACGTCACATCGCTGGCTAATGAAATATTGAATTTTTGTAACATTTATTTTTACCGTAATAATCAAAACAAAAATGGCTCCCCCTGTTATTGTCGTGTTTGCCGACCACCTTGCGCTAACGGGCAGAGCGAGCGACCGCTCGCGAGCCACTCGCCTTGGTCTTGGGGTTGATGAGGCTCAGCCCGTGCTTGTTGATGGCGATCCGCAGGATGTCGGGGTAGGTGGGCTCGGAGATTTGCTGCAAACGAAACAAACGGCACGCGGCGGATCAACCGCGGTACTGGCCGGGGCGGCCGAGCGGATACGAACCGGTCGAACCTCCGCGGGACGAGCGACGCACCGTGGGAGGGGGGGTGGGCGAGGGGCGACGTGACGACAGTGCGGTACAAAATCCCGGAGTGGAATCCAGGGGTGGAATACTGGAGTGGACTTGAAGGGCGCGGTCCGGCAATGGCTCGCTCAGAAGAAGTGACGCTGCCCGAAACGTCAGCCGATAATTACGATTCCCTGTCAAGGCCCCGAAGACAAAGATCCCCCCGTTTAGCCTGAAGCAGACTGTTCAGGGCAAGTGCTGTCAGCGAGTAACTAATTTTACACTGTTTAGGGAAAAAAAATGTAAATATTGAATTACCAATTGCGTAATGGTAGCAGACAATCATCTGACCCATAGGTGGCAGCCATCTCAAGCCAGAGGACGAGAGGACTCTAGCCGCCACGCATATAAAGGATTTATAGTGAAAAACTTTGTTTTTACGGGTTAATTTTTTTTCCCTTTTTTCACAGATGTGCAGATGGAGGCCGGCCCTCACCTTGACGTCAAAGAAGGTCGTTCCGAACGTAGGCCACCTGCTGATGATCTTGAGGAACGCCAGCTTCGCTTCATCGTGCGTCTTGCCGGCGTTCTTGCTGATGGCTGCGACGATCAACTAGCGAAGGGTGGGGAGGGGGAGGAAATCATTCATCGGGGCGCCATCGTGCGGCCGGCAAACTGTGCAGTTTGTTTTTTATTCTTAGGTTTTTTCGGTAAAGTCACGTAGGTAAAAATTTGAAATTAATAAAATAAAAATAAAATAAAACTCACGACGTTTCGGAGGCAACACAAGCTTCCGTCTTCAGGTGGAACCGTCACAGCCCGACAGCTGTATCAAGTAAATATTACTTGTAAATGTTACTTGATACAGCTTCTCAGGTTTTTTTTTTTTCGGTAAAGTCACGTAGGTAAAACATCAAAATGAATGAAAATAAAATAAAATCAAGTGATTTTTGATTTTATTTTATTTTATTTTCATTCATTTTGATGTTTTACCTACGTGACTTTACCGAAAAAACCTAAGAAGATGATTCCTTGCAGTCACGAAAGCTTCAAATCTAGAATTGATACAGCTGTCGGGCTGTGACGGTTCCACCTGAAGAGGGAAGCTTGTGTTGCCTCCGAAACGTCGTGATTTTTATTTTATTTTACTTTTATTAATTTAAATTTTTTACCTACGTGACTTTACCGAAAAAACCTAAGAATATGAATCCTTGCAGTCACGAAAGCTTCAAATCTAGAATAAATGTGTAGTTTGTTCTCAGATGAACACGATCCGTCGAAGTGCACGTGGTGGCTACGTTTCAAGCCCTCTCTTCACATCTGATTGACTCACAGTGATCACGACTTCCTCATAATCCTGGCCAATCACCTGATGAAGCTGGTTGTTGATCTTGTTGTGGTTGTTGCAGCCGATTCAAGAGCCGAATGGCTCACAGGGCAATACCAAATAAGTGGAAATTGAAACTGAATCACCAGCGAAACGTCACGGGACACAAATTGTAAATATTGTTGTGGGTTTACTCTCTGTGCGAGTCTATGGATCTCTGTGTGAGTCTATGGGTCTTTGTGTGAGTCTATGGGTCTGTGTGAGTCTGTGGGTCTCTGCGTGAGTCTATGAGTCTATGGGTCTTTGTGTGAGTCAATGGGTCTCTGTGTGAGTCAATGGGTCTCTGTGTGAGTCTATGTACATGGCGAGATGTTAACTACCTCGCCTGGTATACAGGAGGTCGTGGGTGCGATCCCGACCCTGACGCCTGCTGCTGCTGTATATTTGGAGTTTGTGTGCCTTTCTCTCATCATAATTACAGTGGCTAGGAGATGTTAACTACCTCGCCTGGTATACAGGAGGTCGTGGGTGCGATCCCGACCCTGACGCCTGCTGCTGCTGTATATTTGGAGTTTGTGTGTCTCTCTCTCTCATCATCATCACGGTGGCTTGGAGATGTTAACTACCTCGCCTGGTATGCAGGAGGTCGTGGGTTCGATCCCGACCCTGACGCCTGCTGCTGCTGTATATTTGGAGTCTGCAAGCTCTCCCCGTGGTGGCGCGGATTTTTGTTCTCCGGGTCCTCCGGTTTTAGAAACACGCGCTTAGATGATTTAGATTATTTTGGTGTTTTAAATATCCAAATGATGGCCAGGTCGCTTCTGAAATATAAGTTAATACCTCAGTGGGCTTTGCCTGGTAGGATGGAGATGGTTTTGTGTTGTATATGTTTGTGTTTTTCTTGTACTTTGCACTCCTAACGTGTTTTTTGTACAGTTCGTTGTAACGTTCTGACCCAGTGCCCCCTTATTGGACATCTGTGAAAAAAAAAATCTTTATAGCTCATCGGATTCCTCCTCCAGCATGAATACAGTACAGTAAAACCTTGGATTGCGAGTAACTTGGTCTGCGAGTGTTTTGCAAGACGACCAAAATGTTTAAGTAAATATTAATTTGATTAACGAGCGAGGTCTTGCAATACGAGTACTGTAGTACGTACAGTATACGCTTTGTCTGCCGAGCGTCACGTGATCACAACTGAGCCGATGGTTCTTCTCTCTCTCGCTGCGGCATTGTGGGTAATCGTCTCCCATGCTCGGTCTCAGTCGGCGTGCCTCACTCGTATAGTCAACATCCGTGCGAGCGTATACTGTTTACTATAGTGTTGTGCGTAAAGCATGTTTTTATTTTGTGTCCAAGTGTAGCGACTGTTCTTTAGTAACTGTACTGCAAGTGAAAGTCGTCCTACACAATAACCCTCCTCTCTCTCGTCTCCGTCACACCAGCCACGGTGAAATTTAATGAATAAATTTGATTACTTTATATCAAATTTAAATAATAAAAATATAAAAAGGTATTTTGTATTAATCATTTTTATATGAATACAGTATTTCTGGGTTGTGGAGCGAACCATCCGAGTTTCCATTATTTGTTATGGGGAAATTCGCTTTGATATACGAGTGCTTTGGATTACGATCACTTTTCCGGAACGAATTAAGCTCGCAATCCAAGGCTTTACTGTATTCTGCATTCTTTGGTTCTTTCGGTAAAGTCACGTATAAAAAAAAATAATAAATTAAATTAAATACTAGCATACGACGTTTCGATTGCAACACAAGCAATCATCATCAGGTATAAATTAAATAGAAACACAAATCTAGTATACTTTAGAAATGTAATGTAATACAACAGAGAGTCGGATAACATAACAGTCAACACCCTACCTGGTTGATTACGTTCTTCCTGAGAATGCTAATCAACCAGATAGGGTGTTGACTGTTATGTTATCCGACTCTCTGTTGTATTACATTACATTTCTAAGTATACTAGATTTATCTTCTTGGTTTTTTCGGTAAAGTCACGTAGAAGGGAAGTAATAAAATCATAAAAATAAAACATAATAAAACAATTCTCACGACGTTTCGGCCACAACGCAAGCAGCCGTCCTCAGGTAAAGAATGAGAACCTGTCAAGTTGGGAGCTTATATAGACGCTGAGTTCCCAGCTTGACAGGTTCTCATCTTTACCTGAAGACGGCTGCTTGCGTTGTGGCCGAAACGTCGTGAGAATTGCTTTATTATGTATTATTTTTATTATTTTATTATTTCCCTTGTACGTGACTTTACCGAAAAAACCAAGCAGATGAATTCCTACAGTCACGAAAGCTTTAAATCGAAATATACTAGATTTGTGTTTCTATTCTGCATGTATATCGAACTTCTTTTTTCCACCGTGCGTTGCCAACCGTCGCTAATCTTCATCGTGGGGCGGACGGACGGGCGGAGGGGGGGAGGGACGTCGAGCGACGAGGGGGACCGTCACCTTCTTCCACGCGTCGGTGGAGGCATCGGGCAGGAGGTCGTGGGGCAGCAGCTCCTTGAGGCCGCGAGCGATGCCAGAGATGGCGGCGCGCTCGTCTCCGTGTCGAGCGCGGAACACCAACGCCGCCAGCTGTACGGCATCATCGCGAGACACCTTGTGGAAGCCGCGCAGGAACTTGGGCAGCTCCTGCACGGGCGGGCGGGTGGGGGCCGGGTCAAGGAGACGGTGGCGTTGATGGCGGTGATGGGGACGGTCGTGGGGGGGGGAGTGATGACGACGGGAGCGATGGCAATGATGATGATCCCATTGGAACCTAATTTGCCAGTGTCGTTGAGTTGTGCGCCTTTTGGCGTCATCTGGTCTAACACCATGTGAGACTAGGCTCTAAAGAAAGCTGTCTCGGGTGTGGACCAATCAACTTCAAGGACAGTGCATACATTATCAGAGTTGTGTTTTTAGTTTGCATTATGACTGCAGGTATTGTGGTCTATGCAAACATTACTCCTTGTAAAAAAGGTTTCAGTTTTATTTCCAGATAGAAGGGTAAAAAACCTATTATCATATTTTGCTACTGGCAAATGAGGTTCCAATGGTGTAAATGCTTACCCCGAGCTCTCATACTCTGATGGTGCATTGTCTTTGAGTTGTGCGCCTTTTGGCGTCATCTGGTCAAACCCATGTGAGACTAGGCTCTAAGGAAAGCTGTCTCGGGTGTGGACCAATCAACTTCAAGGACAGTGCATACATTATCAGAATTATGTTTTTTGTTTGCATTATGACTGCAGGTATTGTGGTCTATGCAAACATGACTCCTTGTAAAAAAGGTGTCAGTTTTGTTGCCAGATAGAAGGGTAAAAAACAATTATGATGATGTTGATGATGATGATGTTGAGGATGACCACACTTTTGATGGTGGCGATAGTCATGAAGGTGATGATGATGGTGGCGGCAATGATGATGACGATGTTGACGTTGGTGCTGAAGATGGTGGTGACGAAGATGATGTAGCTAGTGACACGCACACACGCACGTGTGGCTAGTGACACACACACACATGCACGTGCAGGTAGTGACACACACACACGTGTAGCTAGTGACACACACACACACACGTGTAGCTAGTGACACACACACACACACACGTGTACCTAGTGACACACACACACAGACACACGTGTAGCTAGTGACACACACACACGCGCGTGCAGGTAGTGACACACACACACACGTGTACCTAGTGACACACACACACAGACACACGTGTACCTAGTGACACACACTCACACGTGTAGCTAGTGACACACACACACGTGTACCTAGTGACACACACACACACACGTGTACCTAGTGACACACACACACACACACACGTGTACCTAGTGACACACACACACAGACACACGTGTACCTAGTGACACACACACACACACACGTGTACCTAGTGACACACACTCGCGCCTGTGGCTCTGAGTGGCACCACGCGGCATCACCTGCGGGTAGTGGAACAAGTTGTCCGCGGTGGGGTCCTTCCCCGGGACCACGTTGACCCAGAGCTTGCGCAGGAAGTGCACCTGGTACTCCGGCATGGGGGCGGCTGCCTGGCCTAGCGGCGCACCGACACAGAGAGAGATAGAGGGGGGCACGGGGGGGGGGCAGCCAGCGTCAAGGCCAGAGGTCGCAACCGGGTACCCGATACCCGTACCCTACCCGATACCCGGCTACCCGTACCCGGCCGGGTACGGGTACAGGTAGCCGTTTGCGACCCTGGTGCGGCCGGGTACGGGTACGGGTAGGCCGTGAGTCACTGATGAGTAACCGTTTGTCACTCATTTCGGGTAGGGAACGGGTAGGGAACGGGTACCCGTACCCGGCCGGGTACGGGTACCCGTTTGCGACCCTGGTGCGGCCGGGTATGGGAGTCACTGGTGAGTCACCGTTTGTCACTCATTTCCCAACGTCTTGTCTCTTCTCACAATTCAAGTTCCTAGAATCAACCCACCCGCGCCTGCAACATGGCTTCATCCCAGAGGTCGCAATCGGGTTACCCGATACCCGTACCCTACCCGATACCCGGCCGGGTACGGGTAGGGTACGGGTATCGGGTAGGGTACGGTTGATTCCGTTGTAGGGGTGCACGAAGGGAGAAGGACCAGAGGAGAAGGAGGAGGAGGGACAGACGACAGCGCCGCCGACGAATCCCGCTCATCTCCGAGCCGGCACGCGGAACCTTCTCCCCCGGCCAGCGCTCGTTACCTTCCCGTGCCACCCTCCCACTGCTGCTCCACTCCTCCATTTGCCTGGCGAAGTCAAAGAAGAAGTCTCCCTCTGGCATGCTCACCACCTGCATCGACCGCAGCGCACACACCGCCACCGCGCGTCAACGCGTGTCACCGCACAACACCAAACACCACGGCACCATACACCACGGCACCATACACCACGGCACCATACAGCGCCGCTGCAGGCGGTCGTGCCGGTGAACTGGCGGCACGCGGACGGACGTGACCGATGCCCCGATGCAGTCACTGACAATTTGGGGCGCCGAGTGAAAGTGTTTGTTGGGGAGTTCCTTCCCTCCTCCCCAGCCTCCTTCCCTCCCCTCCCTCCCCTCCCTCCCCAGCCTCCTTCCCCTCCCTCCCCTTCCTCCCTCCCCAGTCTCCCTCCCCAGTCTCCCTCCCCTCCTCCCTCCCTCCCCAGCCTCCTTCCCCTCCCTCCCCTCCCTCCCCTCCTCCCTCCTCAGTCTCCCTCCCCAGTCTCCCTCCCCCCCTCCCTCCCTTCCCTCCCCAGCCTCCCTTCCACCGCACCTTGTCCAGGATCTTGATGAAGAGGCAGAACCCCTCCTGCGACTTGAGCTGCAGCTTCTTGGCGATGGCCAGGCAGAGCTCGCGCACTCGCGTGCCCGCGTCCACCTCGAACGTCTGCACGGCAGACAGAGAGACAGAGAGAGACAGAGAGAGAGAGAGACAGAGAGAGACCGAGAGAGAGACCGAGAGAAAGACAGAGAGAGAGAGAAAGAGAGACAGAGAGACAGAGACAGAGAGAGACAGAGAGAGACCGAGACAGAGACAGACAGAGACAGAGAGACAGAGAGAGAGACAGAGAGAGACAGAGAGAGACAAAGAGAGACAGAGAGAGAGACAGAGAGAGATAGAGAGAGACCGAGAGAGACAGAGACAGAGAGAGACAGAGACAGAGAGAGACAGAGAGAGACGCCACGCAGGGCAAACCGTGAGGTGGTGATGGCGAGAGCGGTGGTCGCTACCTAACACTGCAAATCACGGCCGCCCGAGTTCGATTCCCGTTCACGGGCCGACGTCGATGACGGCTGCTACTGTGGACCGGTCCTGGGCTGCCCCCCCGCCCCGCCCCGCCTAGGTTGACCCAGTCAAGTTCAAGTTCATGTATTAGGTATAGCCCTGTGAGCCATTCGGCTCTTGAATCGGGTGCAACCGCAACAAACAAAACATGAACAAAAAACATCTTAAAGTGAATATGTGACTAAGTGCAAACAGAAAATCCAAGAAAAGACAGCAAAATATTGCAGAAAAAAAAATCACCGTACACCAACACTGTGTGCAAAAATCCCAGTGGGATGCAAGTCAAACAACAACATCAGCACTGGGGAGACAAAGGAGGCCGGGCGTGGCGCTGGCCACTGTGCCATGCCAGCCTTTCGCAGGTGCTCGCTGAAGAGCACTTGGCCCAACAGCCCGCTAAAGACTACATGGGGGAGCTTTGTCTTTGGTGGTGGAGGCAATGATGACAGATACAGAACAACATTTGGTGCTGGAGAGGATGATGTTGATGATAATGAGTGACATTGTTGATAACGGTGATGAGAGTGATGATGTTGATGGTGATAACGATGGTGATGAGAGTGATGATGGTGATGATGCTGAGAATGATGGTGATGAGATTGGTAATGGTGATGATGCTGATAATGGTGATGAGAGTGATGGCGATGATGATAGTGATGATGATGGTAACAATGGTGATGAGTGATGTTGTGGATAGGTGATGATGATGATGATGCTGAGAATGATGGTTGATGAGATTGGTAATGGTGATGATGCTGATAATGGTGATGAGAGTGATGGTGTTGATGATTATGATGCTGATAATGATGGTGATGATAGTGATAATGGCGATGATGATGATGCTGATAACAATGGTGATGATAGTGATAATGGCGATGATGATAACGATGGTGATGATAGTGATGGTGTTGATGATTATGATGCTGATAATGATGGTGATGATAGTGATAATGGCGATTACGACGATGCAGATGATGATGGTGAAGAGAGTGACGATATTGATGATGATGATGGTGGTGTAGTTTGCGAGCACCTGTTCCGACTGGTCGGGGAAGGAGACGGGGTGGTGCAGCTTGCGCGACTTGTGCTGCGCTGCCTTCACTTCGCGCAGGTGCGGCGGGTACTTGCGCAGGGGAAACCTGCCCCCAGCACACGTGAACACGTACCCATGAACACGAGCTCCCACACAGGTGAACACATACCCATGAACACACACAGGTGAACACATACCCATGAACACACACAGGTGAACACATACCCATGAACACACACAGGTGAACACATACCCATGAACACACACACGTGAACACGTACCCATGAACACGAGCTCCCACACAGGTGAACACGAAACGTGCACACAGGTCTCTTTCTTGTTCGTCCATCATAGTTGATGATGACCATGGCAACGTTTGTCATTTTGTTGGGTTTTGATGATGGCTGAACAGGCCAATCCGGGACCCAGGATTCTCTGTGGCACACTGGACAGGTCAGGGAGGATGTAGAGCTCTGAGGTGCAGCCACAAGTCCTCGCTTGGTAGATTTGCGCCGCTGCCTCTTCAAGATAGCACAGGAGCTTCTCCTGCTCTCACAGAGGACTGCACCGTCCTGGACATTTCTTCTCCAGGCAGGTCGGTCCTGAGCTCGGGGTTCCCAGCTTTTCAGGTCGAACCCAAAGCTCTTCAAGGAAGCTTTCAGGGTGTCCTTGTAGCGCTTTTACTGGGAGGAACCTCCTGGTTACACCAGCCCACAGGGGATTATTGTGTCCGTCGTGCAGGGTGGGGCTGGGTAGGGAGGAGAGGGTGGGGAGGGGCTGGGTGGGGAGGGTGGGGAGGGGCTGAGTGTGGAGGGTGGGGCTGGGTAGGGGGTGGGCTGGGTGGGGCTGGGTGGGGAGGGGCTGTTCACCCCGTGGTGCCCTTATAAAACTCAACGTTTAACCTACTCACGCCGGCTTGTGCCCGCCCTCACAGTCGGGCATATTTGCGGAATACACCACGCCGCCGTTGACCGTGGCCATTGACCGAGCAACCCAACGTTCCTACCAGCTCCCTCCGCAGGAATGTGTTTGGGGCCATCTTGCGTTCGCTTGCCATTCTTCAGCTCGCCAAAGAAGACTTGTTTTGGCAGTCTCGCGCAGGGCATTCTGGTCACGTGGCCAGTCCATCTAAGCTGTTCCTTCGCAAGCAATGTGTGGATGCTGGGGATATTGGCCTTGCTGAGGACTTCCGTGTCAGGGTTTCTGTCATGCCACTTGATCTTCAGCAGTTTCCTCAGACAGCTCTGGTGGAGATGGTTCAATTTTCTTGGCATGGCGCTGGTAAACTGTCCAGGATTTGCACCCATACAGAAGAGTTGGCAAGACATCAGCCCGGTAGACCTTCAGTTTTGTCTCCTGCTTGATGCCAGTCCTTTCCCATACCGAGTCACGTAGACGTCCAAAGGCTGCATTGGCCTTGACAATCCTGATGTTAACTTCATCATCTGTGTGCACAGCGCGAGACAGAGTACTACCAAGCTAAGTCAACTTGTCAATGGATGCAAGCTCTTGCTCATTCACAAAGATGGTGGGCTCAGTGTAGGGTTTCCCAGGAGCAGGTTGGTACAGGACTTCAGTCGTCTTTGTGCTGATTTGTTAGGCCGAAGTTGTTCCAAGCTGAGTAGAAGTGGCCCATACTGTCCTGTAGATCTTTCGATTTAAAGTAGAAGGGAAGTAATAAAATAATAAAAATAAAACATAATAAAATAATTATCACGACGTTTCGGCCACAACGCAAGCAGCCGTCCTCAGGTGAAGGCCAGCGGCCAGAACACAGTCATCAGCAAACAAAAGTTCTGGAACAGTGACTTCCTCCACTCTGGTTTTGGCTTGCATCCTCCGCAGATTGAATAGCCCACCGTCAAAACGGTAGATGAAGCTAATCCCAGTGTTGCGGTTCTGGAATGAGTCTTGCAGCATGGCAGAAAACACCATGCTGAGGAGCGTTGGCGCTAAAACGCAGTCTTGCTTCACCCCGTTTGTGATTGGGAACGGATCAGAGAGTTCTTGCTGGTCTCTGACGCTGGTCATCGTGCCATCATGGAGTTTCCGCACGATGCCAATGAGCTTGTCTGGACACCCATACTTGGCCATGATCTTCCACAGGTGAACACGAGCCTCCACACAGGTGACCACGAGCCCCGGTGGATGAGAATCTGAGTCGGCATTCCCTTGTGCCCCGATGACCACTTCCACATCTGAGCAGTGCTGGAACTGTGGCCAGCACACCGGTGCGTGCGTGCGTGTGTGTGCAGGTGTGTGCATAGGTGTGTGTGTGTGTGTACACGTGTACACACACACACACACAGTGGGGAGCGGTGGTGTCGCGGTTAGCGCTACGCTGCGATAAGAACCTGGCGATCCGAGTTTCGATTCCCGCTCACGGCCGACACCGGTGACGGTTATCTGAACCAGTCCTGGGCCTCCCCTAGGTCTACTCAGCCCCAAATGAATACCTGGTGCGGTGTGTAAACATCGCCAATAGGGAGAGAAAGGCGATTGGACGTGGCGCTGGCCACCCACCCCGTCGTGTGCCGTGCCGGCCTTCATAGGTGCTTGCTAACAGCACTTGCCCCAACAGTCTGTTCAGGCGATACGGGGGACCTTTGTCTTTGTATAATGTGTGTATATGTGTATGTCTCTCTCTCTGTGTTTGTGTGTGTGTCTTTGTATTTTTGTCTGTTTGTGTATCTTTGTTTTTGTGTGTGTGTGTCTGTGTACAGATATAATGGGAGGCTGATTGATACCCGGGTGCGGTCAAGGGATGGCTCCCTATTGGTCAACCACGTTATGTATGCCGATGATTTGGTAATTGCTGCTCATACAGAGGAGGAGTTGGAGGCGCTGCTGCTGAAACTGGAGCATGCCACTAAGAGGTGGGGCCTTCTCATCAGCCCCACCAAAACTAAGCACCTGCCTGGGTATTTTGTACCATCGGACACTCCACCCCCACAGCTCCCAATCGGTGATAGGGCAGTTGTGGAGAGAGTGGAGAGTTTCCCATACCTGGGCAGCGTGCTCATGACCGGCTCCGGTTTAACAGCAGAGGTCTTACTCCAAATCAGTCGAGCAGCAATATCTTTTCATCGGTTGCGTAACGCTGTGTGGAAGCTACCTGGTCTGTCCTCCGCACGAAGCTTCAGGTCTTCTCGGCCACGGTAATTCCCTCCCTTCTCTACGCTTGCGAAACGTGGACCCCCCCTAATGGAGCATCTTCGGTGGTTAGAAACATTTAGGCTGGCCTGCCTACGATCCATCCTGGTTTAACCAGGCTGGATTGTGTGAGGAGCTCACAAATCCTTGAAAGATCTGGGCAAAGTCCCATAGGTGAGCTCCTCCGGCAGGCAAGGCTGCGTTGGCTGGGTCATGTAGCCCGCATTCCCAGCCACCGCATGCCTAAACAGCTTTTGTTCGGCCTGATAGAGGGGGCTAAGCGGGCGCGGCACGGGCTAGAGAAGAGATGGAGTGATGTGGTACAGGAGGACGGGGAGCTGTGTGGACTTGCCGGTGACTGGTACCAGCGGTGTCTAGATCGGCCTCAGTGGAGGAGGCTCGTGAAGGACACTACTGGGCAGTTGGAGGCAGTCGCTCTCCAACAACAACATAGGGCGGAGGAGCGACGCTCACAACAACGAGCGGAGCGCCGGGTGGCTAAAGCACAGCAAGTTGGCACAGTAGGGGGCACAGGTGGTGCATCAGCCAGTCATCTCAGTCAGTCGACCTGTGGCACCTGGGTCTGCCCCGTGACCTCCTGCCAGTGGGCGTTCGACACTTCACGTGGCCTCAAGGTGCACATGGCCTGGCACAAGCGTCGTGGTGACATCACCACCACTTTGTGGCGAATGGCGGTTGTTGTTGTTGTCTCTGCGTGTGTATCGGTGTGTGTGTATATATGTGTAAAAACGACTCTGTCAGGCTCTCTTGGTCTCCGTTGTCGTTTATTTAGGTTCTTCGTATCGCACCCCGCTGGTCCTCGGCCGGAGCCGCGCCGCCTCCGCCGTGCGCCCCGCGCACGCTCCGTGTGGCCCGCACTCGCTGGTGGCCGCTCCGCTCTCTCCGTGTGCCCCGCACACTCCGCTAGTCACTCACTAGCCACGTGTGCCCCGCACACTCTGCTCGTCACTCACTAGCCACGTGTGCCCCCACACTCTGCTAGTCACTCACTAGCCACGTGTGCCCCACACACTCCGCAAGTCACTCACTAGCCACGTGTGCCCCGCACATTCCGCAAGTCACTCACTAGCCACGTGTGCCCCCACACTCTGCTAGTCACTCACTAGCCACGTGTGCCCCGCACACTCTGCTAGTCACTCACTAGCCACGTGTGCCCCCACACTCTGCTAGTCACTCACTAGCCACGTGTGCCCCGCACACTCTGCTAGTCACTCACTAGCCACGTGTGCCTCGCACACTCTGCTAGTCACTCACTAGCCACGTGTGCCCCGCACACTCTGCTAGTCACTCACTAGCCACGTGTGCCCCCACACTCTGCTAGTCACTCACTAGCCACGTGTGCCCCCACACTCTGCTAGCCCCTCACTAGCCACGTGTTCCCCGCACACTCTGCTAGCCCCTCACTAGCCACGTGTGCCCCGCACACTCTGCTAGCCCCTCACTAGCCACGTGTGCCCCCCACACTCTGCTAGCCCCTCACTAGCCACGTGTGCCCCCACACTCTGCTAGCCCCTCACTAGCCACGTGTGCCCCCCACACTCTGCTAGCCCCTCACTAGCCACGTGTGCCCCCACACTCTGCTAGCCCCTCACTAGCCACGTGTGCCCCCCACACTCTGCTAGCCCCTCACTAGCCACGTGTTCCCCGCACACTCTGCTAGCCCCTCACTAGCCACGTGTTCCCCGCACACTCTGCTAGTCACTCACTAGCCACGTGTGCCCCGCACACTCCGCTAGCCCCTCACTAGCCACGTGTGCCCCACACACTCTGCTAGCCCCTCACTAGCCACGTGTTCCCCGCACACTCTGCTAGTCACTCACTAGCCACGTGTGCCCCGCACACTCCGCTAGCCCCTCACTAGCCACGTGTGCCCCACACACTCTGCTAGCCCCTCACTAGCCACGTGTTCCCCGCACACTCTGCTAGCCCCTCACTAGCCACGTGTTCCCCGCACACTCTGCTAGCCCCTCACTAGCCACGTGTGCCCCGCACACTCTGCTAGCCCCTCACTAGCCACGTGTGCCCCGCACACTCTGCTAGCCCCTCACTAGCCACGTGTGCCCCGCACACTCTGCTAGCCCCTCACTAGCCACGTGTGCCCCGCACACTCTGCTAGTCACTCACTAGCCACGTGTGCCCCGCACACTCTACTAGCCCCTCACACACCGCTAGCCCCGTCTACCCCACGCACACTGCTGGCCCGACGGTGTGCGTAGGTCTTCGACCACGTGGCAGATGGCGCCGCTCCTCCCGCACTGCCCAGCGTGGCTTCCCCTATTCTCGCTCCGTTCCAACTCCTCGATCTCTTGCGGCTCTCTCCCTATATCCTTCCCATCACGTGACCCTGACTCCTCCTTCCCGTACTGCCCCCGTCTCCGCCCCCGCTCACCCCGTCTCCCATTGGAGCCGAGGTGAGCAGTGGCTCCTCCCACATGCTCCGCCGACCAGGCTCCGCCCCCCAATGCTCCGGGCCGTGTGATTGGCGCGGAGGCCAGCAACCACCCCGTTTATGCTCGCATTACATATGTGTGTATCGGTGTGTGTATATATGTGTGTATATATGTGTGTATATGTGTGTGTATATATGTGTGTATATATGTGTGTATATGTGTGTGTATATATGTGTGTATATGTGTATATATGTGTGTATATATGTGTGTATATGTGTATATATGTGTGTATATATGTGTGTATATATGTGTATATATGTGTGTGTGTGTGTGCCTGTACCGACCCGCTGTTCTGCAGGCTGCGGTTGAGCCGGGCGACGTGGGCCGTGCGCTGCCGCGACTTGAGGAATTCCTGGACGTGCGGAGCTAGCGCCGCTCCCGGCGGGAACAGACCGAGGCACAACCACAGCAGCTCCCAGCCCTTCTCCTCGCTATACCTGGACACAACAAAGACAAAGATCCCCCACGTAGCCTCAGCAGACTGTCGGGGCAAGTGCTGTTAGCGAGCGACAGCACCTACGAAGGCCGGCACGGCACACGTGGGGTTGGGTGGCCAGCGCCACGCCCGACCGCCTTTGTCTCCCCAGTGGCGATGTTTACACACTCATTTGAGGCTGAGTCGACCTAGGGGAGGCACAGGACCGGTTCAGATAATCGTCACTGGTGTTGGTGGCCGTGAGCCGGAATCAAACTGGGATTCGTAGTGCATCGCATTAACCACTGCACCACCGTTTCCCATGCACATGCAAAGATCCCCAGTATAGCCTGCAACAGCCTTTTGGGGCAAGTGCTGTTAGCAAGTAGCACCTATGAAGGCCGGCACGGCACACGAGGAGGTGGGTGGCCAACACCACGCCCGGCCACCTTTGTCTCCCCAGTGGCGATGTTTACACACACCCCCTTGCACCACCGCTCCACACACACACATAGCCAGATCAGCTACCAGTCCTTCCCTTCACTATACCTGTACGCACACACACACACACAGTGGTAAGGAGATGGAGGAAGGAAAGGCTGCGTCAGGGACTCGTGCTGCTGCTGCACGGAGGAGCAGGAGCGGCGTCTGTTTTCACAGTGGGCGGGGAGAGGGGAGGCGGCTAAGAGAGGGCGTGGCCACACTCAGAAGTCACGTGGTCTACTGGAGGCTCGTGCTGATTTAGAGATATAGAGTTGCGGAGATCTGCAGATGAGAGGAGAGACATTCAGAGCGGGGGTGGCCACCAGAGGTCGCAACTGGGTACCCGATACCCGTACCCTACCCGATACCCGGCTACCCGTACCCGGCCGGGTACGGGTACCCATTTGCGACCCTGGTGCGGCCGGGTACGGGTACGGGTAAGGAATCAAAACACGTTCGCGACCTCTGGTGGCCACCCACAGAAGTCACGTGGTTTACTCGAGTCTCCAAGCCGATTTTAAGCGCACAGACGGAACGGCTCGGGAAAGTAGACATGACAGAACTTTTTCCGGAGGTCACGTATTTCCAAGGCACCGCTCTCCCCCCCTCCCGCTACATGGCAAGAGTAGCAAAGCAGCGGCAAAGCGCGCCGGCTCACCCCTGTTTGTTGTCGGTGAGCTGCTTGAGGATTTGGCAGTAGATCTCGTCCTGCATGCAGGCGTTCTTCAGCGCCGGCCTGAACACCTGGTCGGTGAGGTCGGTGCCCGGGTCGGAGGTCGCCTGCCGCATCGGGAAGTCCCCCATGTACTTAAGGATGGGTGCAGGGGGACGGGGGGGAGGCCACGGGGGGGTCGGAGGTCAAGGCGTTCAGACGGACTGGCGGGCTCGATTACTTGGACGATGACGACGATGCTCACGACGGGACCAGACATCCATTGTAATTTACACGAATTAATTAGCCCCCTCCCCGCCCCGCGGTCGTCACACCAGAGGTCGCAACCGGGTAACCGATACCCGTACCCTACCCGATACCCGGCTACCCGTACCCGGCCGGGTACGGGTACGGGTAGGCCGTGAGTCACTGGTGAGTCACCGTTTGTCACTCATTTCCCAACGTCTTGTCTCTTCTCACAATTCAAGTTCCTAGAATCAACCCACCCGTCCCTGCAACATGGCTTCATCCCAGAGGTCGCAATCGGGTACCCGATACCCGTACCCTACCCGTACCCGGCCGGGTACGGGTAGGGTACGGGTACGGCCGGTTTACGGGTACGGGTACCCGTTTGCGACCCTGGTGAGGCCGGGTACGGGTACAGGTACGGGTACGGGTAAGGAATCAAAACCCGTTTGCGACCTCTGCGTCACTCCTGATTGGCTCACAAGTGATGACATCACATTTGCCTTCCTCTACTTGAGGCCGAAACGGGGAGGAGGATTTCTCCACAACTCTGGCTGTCGCCTGATGATGCCGACGGTTGTAATTACCGGCGAAACGTCGCGGCCCTTCGAATTGTAAATGTCGCTGTGGGTTTACTCTCCAACACACACGACCGGTTAGTGCCGAACTAGCAACTTAATTGGCCGTGTCGGGTGGTGGTGGTGGTCGTGGTGGCGGGTTTAAAGACACGTTCATATTTACGCGAAGTAACCTCTAACGTAGAATAAAGAAACAATCCGTTATGGACGGCAGGACGTTTGGCTCACTCTAGAGGAGCGCCCGTGGCGCCAGAGGTCACGCGCGAAAGGTCACGCGTCAGAGGTTGCGCGTGAAAGGTCACACACCAGAGGTCGCGCGTGAAAGGTCACGCGCTGACCATGCGTGACGAGTGAACTAACGGACAGGTGGAGGGGCGACCGCGTAGAGATTGTATATAAACACGCACACGTGGATGATAATATATAATAATAGTATTATATAATATACAATTATATATAATAATCATATTATACTACAATATATTATAATATATTTAGATAATATAATAATATATTACTTTTATATATTAAATTAATATGTTATTATAATATATTTACATATTATAATAATACGTATAATAACACACACGTGTATATACACACACAGGTGTATATATTTAAAAATAGGCGCCCAGGTCGGTAGTGGTGGCCTGGGTAACAAACAAAAAAACACGGGGCAAAAGTTGCCGCGTGGTTGTATGGACCGACTGTGCGAGTGTCTGCACAGGCGGCTGGATGGCTTCCATGGGTCGGGTCGCGACGGGGGTGGGGGTTGCGCGTGGGGGGGGCCGAGTCTCCGCGGGGCCGAGGGATATCGATGAAGGCGTTGCACGCGTCCTTGGCCACGTGATCTCCGATGACGCTGTGCAGCAGCGGCTGCAGGAGGGGCTCCCGGGAGCAGGCCCAGAGGCGGTCCTTGCGGCGGCCACGCACCTCCACCACCTGCTTCACGGTGCCCTGCGGCAGCGGCCTGGCGGTGACACGCGCGGTTGCCATGGTGATACGCGCGGTTCCCACGGTGACGCGCCCGGTTCCCACGGTGACACGTGAAGTTCCCACGGTGACACGCCAGGTTCCCACGGTTGATACGCGAAGTTCCCACGGTGACACGGACCGGTTCCCACGGTGACGCGCCCGGATCCCACGGTAACACGCCCGGTTCCCACGGTAACACGCGGGATGTTATCTACCTCGCCTGGTACGAAGGAGGTCGTGGGTTCGATCCCGACCTTGACGACGCCTGCTGCTGTGTATTTGAAGTTCTCTCTCTCTCCGTGGTCGCGTGGATTTTTCTCTGGGTCCTCCAGTTTTGCCCCCGACATTTAGAATAAACGTAGAATTCAGAGCGTTTGGCTGCTGTTCATTTCCACGCGACGACAAGCCACTTCGTTAAGCTTTCATTTGTGGTCAGGTCGCTTCTGAAAAAGAGCTACGTAGCTCAGTGGGCCTGACCTGGTAAAATAAAATAAGAAATAGTTTGTAGTTTTTTTCATAGTTTATTCGTGGTTCTGGCGTCTAAGTTCAGGTCCCGCTACCGGTGCCGCTGCATTCAAACTTTATCGAAGGAGCGCGCCGTGAAATTTGATAACAGGGCCTGGCCGACCGAGAAAAGTGACATTCTAACCCACTCGCACGCGCTGCGGGAGACAGGGATTGTGGGTAACGGTGCAAGGGGCATTGTGGGTAACTGCAGTGCCGCACCTGAAGTGGCCCTGCGCGAACTCCTCCAGGGTGTAGAAGGCGTTGCGATCCTCCGGCTGCTGCGACACTGTGGAGCCTCGACGCTGACCCTCGGGGTTTGCTGCGAAAAGGCTCTGGGAGACGCGCGGAGAGGGGGGAAACCTGCGATTAGCGTACGGTTGGCCACGCGCGGTGTGAAAGAAGTTCAACGGACATCATCATCCCGCACCTCCGATTAGCGTACGGTTGGATACATCATCATCTTCTTGGTTCTTTCGGTAAAGTCACGGAGAAGGGAAATAATAAAATAATAACATTTAAACATAATAAAATTATTCTCACGACGTTTCGGCCACAACGCAAGCAGCCGTCCTCAGGTGAAGAACAGGTCTGTCGGAAAGACAGCGTCATTGAGAATACTTTTTATTATGTTATTATTTCCCTTCTACGTGACTTTACCGAAAGAACCAAGAAGATGAATCCCTGCAGTCACGAAAGCTTTAAATCGAAATCATCATCATCATCATCCCGCACCTCCGATTAGCGTACGGTTGGATACACACGGTGCGAAAGAAGTTTGATGTACATACTGTACGTACAACCGAAACAGTGGATAATTTATCGCAGCTCGCTCACACACTCACTCACCCAATCACTAACTCACTCACCCACTCACTAACTCAGTCACTCGCCTAATCGCTCGCTCACTCACTCACCCACTCACTCACTCACACACTCATTAACACACTCACTCACCCAATCGCTCACTCACTCACCCACTCACTCGTCCACTCAATCACACACTCATGAACACACTCACTCGCCCGATTGCTCACTAACTCAACCACCCACTCACTCACCCACTCACACACTAATTAACACACTCACTCGCCCGAATGCTCACTCACTCACCCACGCACTCACTCACCCACTCACTCGTCCACTCAATCACACACTAATTAACACACTCACTCGCCCGAATGCTTACTCACTCACCCACCCACTCACTCACCCACTCACTCGTCCACTCAATCACACACTCATGAACACACTCACTCGCCCGATTGCTCACTAACTCAACCACCCACTCACTCACCCACTCACACACTAATTAACACACTCACTCGCCCGAATGCTCACTCACTCACCCACCCACTCACTCACCCACTCACTCGTCCACTCAATCACACACTAATTAACACACTCACTCGCCCGAATGCTTACTCACTCACCCACCCACTCACTCACCCACTCACTCGTCCACTCAATCACACACTAATTAACACACTCACTCGCCCGAATGCTTACTCACTCACCCACCCACTCACTCACCCACTCACACACTAATTAACACACTCACTCGCCCGAATGCTCACTCACTCACCCACCCACTCACTCACCCACTCACTCGTCCACTCAATCACACACTAATTAACACACTCACTCGCCCGAATGCTCACTCACTCACCCACCCACTCACTCACCCACTCACACACTAATTAACACACTCACTCGCCCGAATGCTCACTCAATCGCATACCCATTCACCCACTCACACTCTAGCCCAAGTTCCATCACAGTGTAATAACAGCCACAGAGGGTTCACGTGGGGATTGGCTTGCCGGTCCTGCTTGTAGCCAATAAGGGTTGAGATAGGGACCATGGCCCATGCGTCATCATGACAGGCCATCAGGGGGATGGGCTTAGCCATTCGGGGCCCCAGCTAATGGGGAGCCGGATGAGGGGCGTGGTCCCGGGATTGACAGGGAACCATCGAGAATGGTCGGAGCTGTCCATGGATGATTGGCTGGGGGAACCACGTGACGAAGGTGTTAAGAGCGAGGGGAGGAGAACGATCGGGAGCAGACTGGAGCAGGAGGAGAGCAGGGTCACGCGCGGACGGGGCCGGGGGTTGCCACGTGC
This sequence comes from Lampetra planeri, assembly GCF_965212315.1. Taxonomy (NCBI): domain Eukaryota; kingdom Metazoa; phylum Chordata; class Hyperoartia; order Petromyzontiformes; family Petromyzontidae; genus Lampetra; species Lampetra planeri. The sequence continues at coordinate 6,325,162 of NC_136157.1, forward strand.
GCGGCGGGGACTTAGTGGGTGGTCTGTCCTCTCTCCGTTGTCTGCCAGCAACGGAGAGTGAGTGAGCAAGGTGTATCGTGAAGTGAAAATAAAGAGGACCGATTCCGAAGCCGTCTCCTGAAGGATTATTACAACAGCATCATCAGCAGTAGCGTTCAGTCTGCACCGACTTCTATGAGATACTCACAGGCCCCACCTCTCTCTCAAATTTAGCAATCTTTGGAAGAACGTTAATCAACCAGGCAGGGTGTTGACTGTTGTGTTAGCCGACTCTCTGTGTTGTATTGCATTATATTTCTAAGTTAACGATGTTTGTTTTCTCATTCATTTTTACCTGATGATGGTTGCTTGTGTTGCAATCGAAACGTCGTATTTTACTATTGTTTAATTTATTTTCCTTCTACGTGACTTTACCGAAAGAACCAAAGATTAATTCCCGCAGTCACGAAAGCTTCGAATCCAGTCTGCCGGGTTGAGTTTATCGAACACGGGGCAGCACGTAGACGCTGTCTGACAGGAGCTCCCGTCACCCCCCCGTGACCTCCTGCGGTGTGGTCGAGTGGACCAACACCCTCGACCGCCTCGTGCCTAAATTTCGATTTAAAGCTTTCGTGACTGCAGGGATTCATCTTCTTGGTTCTTTCGGTAAAGTCGTCACGTAAAAGGGAAGTAATAAAAGAATAATAATAAAACATAATAAAAATTCTCACGACGTTTCGGCCACAACGCAAGCAGCCATCCTCAGGTGAAGACCAGGTCTGTGTGGGAGACAGCGTCCGAATGAAACGCCACCACGCGTACCAGGATGGCCTTGCTGGGTTTCTCAAGCACGGGCAGCACGTAGACGCTGTCCGACAGGAACTCGCCCGTGTGCCCAGTGCGGTCGTTGCGGCCCTGCGTCCAGCTCCCCTGGGGCAGCGCCTCGCCCGCTGCCTTGTCGCCCTCCAGCACGATGAGGTCGCCCCTGTGGCACGCGAGCACGCCCGCGTCCCCGTCTACGGGAGGGTCGGAGGTCAAAGGTCAGAGGTGAACCGCGGAGGTCGGAGCAACGCGGAGATCCATTTCTTTGCAAACTGCTTTTCGTCGCGTAGGTAAAAAAATGTAATTACGTAACAAAAGGCTCAGTCCCATTTGCACCTTTACATCATCCGCACGTAGTTTACACAACAAAGGCTCATTCCTAACAGCGTGCTTCAGCCGCACCGAACCTCACAAAAATAATATCCAGGGCCTACCTTGGCTCCTCCCACCCTCAACCAGTATATATACAAGGACTGTTTTCTTGGTATTTCTCTCACTTGATACAGCTATCGTGCTGTGACGGTTCCACCTGAAGACGGAAGCTTGTGTTGCCTCCGAAACGTCGCGATTTTTATTTTATTTTTTATTTTACTTTTATTAATTTAAATTTTTTACCTACGTGACTTTACCGAAAAAAACCTAAGAATATGAATCCTTGCAGTCACGAAAGCTTCAAATCTAGAACTGCTTTTCGTGTTTAGTTTGTTTGACCTTCCCCCCCGCACCTCCGATTTACAAGATTGGCTACGAACGGTGTGAAATAAGTTCAGCACACATACATCCTGGGTTCCTATCCAGGTATCCGCCACCCGTGATGATGCAGGTTTCTCGAGTGTAGTAGTAGGGGGTGAGTTTCAGATTCAAACGTTTTGGATTTTGTGTCGGGAAGGACACATTTTTTTCCAATGCTCAAGATCATTTGCATCACCCGACGCCACGTGACTTCACCTTTGGCAGGAAGTGATGCCATGAAAGCGTTGTTATCTAAACACATTCCTGCGGAGGGAGCTGGTAGGAACGTTGAGTTGCTCGGTCAATGGCCAGGGTCAACGGCGGCGTGGTGTATTCCGCAAATATGCCCGACTGTGAGGGCGGGCACAAGCCGGCGTGAGTAGGTTAAACGTTGAGTTTTATAAGGGCACCACGGGGTGACCAGCCCCTCCCCACCCAGCCCCACCCCTCCCACCCCCCACCCAGCCCCACCCTGCCCACCCAGCCCCTCCCCACCCTCCCCTCTCCACCCAGCCCCACCCTCCCCACCCAGCCCCTCCCCCCACCCTCCCCTCCCCACCCAGCCCCTCCCCACCCAGGCCCTCCCCACCCTCCCCTCCTCATCCAGCCCCTCCCACCCCACCCAGCCCCTCCCTGCACGACGGATGGACGGACACAATAATCCCCTGTGGGCTGGTGTAACCAGGAGGTTCCTACCAGTATGAATATAGTAGACAGATATAGTCTCTAGACAACAGACAGACAGAGCTGTCTCTGATGGGGTCTCTAGACAACAGACAGACAGATGGGGTCTCTAGACAACAGACAGACAGAGCTGACTCTGATGGGGATCTCTAGACAACAGACAGACAGATGGGGTCTCTAGACAACAGACAGACAGAGCTGACTCTGATGGGGGTCTCTAGACAACAGACAGACTGATGGGGTGCATCTAAACAACAGACAGACTGATGGGGTCTCTAGACAACAGACAGACAGACAGAGCTGACTCTGATGGGGGTCTCGAGACAACAGACAGACAGATGGGGTCTCTAGACAACAGACAGACTGAGCTGTCTCTGATGGGTGCGTCTAGACAACAGACAGACAGAGCTGACTCTGATGGGGGTGTCTAGACAACAGACAGACTGATGGGGTGTCTAGACAACAGACAGACAGAGCTGACTCTGATGGGTGTGTCTAGACAACAGACAGACTGATGGGGGTCTCTAGACAACAGACAGACAGATGGGAGCGTCTAGACAACAGACAGACAGCCAGGGCGGCCTCCGACGGCTCGCACCGATGACGCGGCTCTCCTGCATCGCTACGAGGTGTCGCGATCGGCTCCTGAGGCCCTGCAGGAGCAAGACGAGGAGGTCGTTGAACTCGTCGGCCGCCGGCGTGGCCAGCACCATCTCGTCGCCCCGCAACGTCGACATGGTCACGGCGGGTCCCGCCAGCTTGCGCCTACGCTCACGTGGGCATAGGGGTTGGGGGGCCGCGACGGCAAAGCGGTTAACGTATTGTTAGGTTTTTTTCGGTAAAGTCACGTAGGTAAAACATTTAAATTAATAAAAGTAAAATTATAAAAATAAAAAAAATCACGACGTTTCGGAGGCAACACAAGCTTCCGTCTTCAGGTGGAACCGTCACAGCACGCTTGCTGTATCAAGTACATGATACAGCAAGCGTGCTGTGATTTTTATTTTATTTTTATTTTACTTTCATAAATTTAAATTTTTATTTTTTACCTACGTGACTTTACCGAAAAAACCCAAGAATATAGTGGTTAACGTGCCTTCACTACGAACCCGGAGGTCCCGAGTTCGATTCCAGTTCAAATACAGAGCCACACATAGACGTACACACTAACATTTAAACAAAGACAAAAGATCCCCCGTATAGCGTTAACAGACTGTTGGGGCAAGTGCTGTTAGCGAGTAGCACCTATGAAGGCGACGTGTACACACCGCACATGGTACTCTGACCTCGTGCCAGGCTAGGTGCACACACACGCACACACACGCAAACACACGCACACACGCGCACGCACCGGCTGGTGGTGGTGATGGCGACAATCTCTGACCTCGTGCCAGGCTAGGTTCACACACACACAAAGAAAAACAAAGAACCCCCGTATAGCCTTTAACAGACTGTAAGGGCAAGTGCTGTTAGCGAGCACCTATGAAGGCCGGAACGGTCCACGAGGGGATGGGTGGCCACCACCACGCCCGACCGCCTTTGTCTCCCCAGTGGCGATGTTTACACACCGCACCAGGTACTCATTTGAGGCTGAGTCGACCTAGGGGAGGCCCAGGACCGGTTCAGATAATCGTCACTGGGTGTTAGCCGTGAGCGGGAATCGAACCCGGGTCGCCGGGTTCATAGCGCAGTGCGCTAACCGCTACACTACCGCTCCCCACATACGCACACACACGCACACACACGCACACACACGCGCACACACACGCACACACACGTACACACACGCACACACACGCACAGACACGCACACACATGCACACACACACACGCACACACACGCACACACACGCGGCGCACGCACCGGCTGGCGGTGGTGATGGCGACGATCTCGGGGAAGGTGAGCAGCATGAGGACGTGCTCGTCCCCGTCAAGCAGGTGCAGCCCCACGGAGCTCACGGCGGCGATCAGCTCGCTCTTGAGCACGCTCGGACCTGCCGCCACGTGCCACCGGGAGCACACACGCACGTGGTCGCACGGCGGTCACACACGCACGTGGTCGCACGGCGGTCACACACGCACGTGGTCACACGGCGCTCGTGGTCGCATCGCCCTGTTCCACTGGCACGCAGACAGCCGAGCCGACGACGGGACCCCCCCACGTGGGGGTCCCGGTGGATTGCCACCGGCTATTTAAACTTCACCGCGAAGACTGTTTTGATTTTTTACCAGGTAAGGCCCCCAGTGAACTACGTGGCTCGTATATTTCGATTAAAGCTTTCGTGACTGCAGGGATTCGTCTTCTTGGTTCCAAGAAGATACATGGCTCGTTTTTCAGAAGTGACCTGGACACACAAACGACAGCTCAACGAAGCGTGCTGATCATCACGTGGAAGATGTATAGCAGCCAAATACTCTAAGCGCGTGATGTTGATTCTAAATTAGGAGGGAAAAACCAGAGGACCGGAGAAAAATCCACGCGAGCACGGAGAGAGAGACACGCAGACTTTACCAAAAGACGCAAAGAATATAAATTCCTGCAGTCACGAAATGCTTTAAGTCAAGATTTGAAGTGAAACTCATTGGAAACTATATTTCTTTTACGAGGTGAGGCCCCACAAAGCCATATGGCTCTTTTTCAGAAGCGACCTGGCTATCACAAATGATAGCTCAACGAATTGGGCTCATCATCATCATCATCACGTGGAAGTTGTATACCAGCCAAATACTCTCAACGCGTGTGACGTTAATTGTAAATGTGGAGGGGAAAACCAGAGAAAAATCCACTCGACCACGGGGAGAGCGAGAGAGACACACAAACTCCAAATATACAGCAGCAGGCGTCAGGGTCGGGATCGAACCCACGACCTCCTGTGTACCAAGCGAGGTGGTTAACATCTCATAGCCACCGTGATGATGATGAGAGAGAGACACACACAAAAACTCCAAATATACAGCAGCAGGCATCATGGTCGGGATCGAACCCACGACCTCCTGTATACCAAGCGAGGTGGTTAACATCTCATAGCCACTGTGATGATGATGATAGAGAGACACACACAAAAACTCCAAATATACAGCAGCAGGCATCATGGTCGGGATCGAACCCATGACCTCCTGTGTACCAAGCGAGGTGGTTAACATCTCGCCACTGACAACGCGCTCGCAAGATGTCCGAATCTGGCTCGGAGGGGGGGGGGGGGTCAAGCGGGTTTTACAAATTTGGCGCCCGTGTCACCTGGTGTCAGCGGCAAAGTCGAGGCCCTGCGGCCCGTTTTGTCGCCGCGCCCAACATCGGAGAGGTGGGACGTCGCGCTCACGCCGTCCGCGATCGTACCGGGTGAGAAATTCGTGCGGCTTTAGACCCTTTGACCCTCGGGCCGCGGGGCTGCCGCCCTCCCTAACCGTGCCGAGCGATCTTACCCGACACCTTGTAGGCCTCGAAGAAGCGGGAGAAGAGAACGGGCCACTTTACGCGCGCAAAGTCGACCACCTTCTCCTGCACCGCCAGAGCGCTCAGGCCTTGCTTCGCGTAGTCAGACTGCGCACACGCGCGCACACACATACACACGCACACACACGTGTACACACACGCGCACACACATGTACACACACGGGCACACACGTACACACACGCGTACACGCGCGCGCACACACACGCACACACGCGGACACTCACCCACACACTCTCACCCACACCCACCCGCCCACGCACACTCACCCACGCACACTCACCCACGCACACTCACCCACGCACACTCACCCATGCACTCTCACCCACGCACACCCACGCACACTCATCCACGCACACTCACCCACGCACACTCACCCATGCACTCTCACCCACGCACACCCACGCACACTCACCCACGCACTCTCATCCACGCACACCCACCCACCCGCCCACCAAAGCACTCTCAACCGAACCCCCCCACCCCCCCCCCCCGTGCCACCCACCTGTCTCAGCGCCTCTTCCACCTCGCCGGCCCACACTGAGCGGTGTTTGGCGGCGGTGAGCGCCCGCTCGGGCACCGTCTCGGCCACCGCCTGAGCAACGTCCGCTGCCGAGGGGCTGGCGCCGTGCTGCACGAAGCAGCGCCACGCCACCAGCTGCACCAGCTCGGAGTCCTGGCACACGCCACGCCGCGCACGGTGCAGCGTCAGCCCCCGGTGAGAGAGCCTCGCTCCCTCCTTCGCTCGCTCGCCCCCTCGCTCGCCCCCTCGCTCGCCCCCTCGCTCGCCCCCTCGCTCGCCCCCTCGCTCACCCACGTGTTGTGGCGTGACACCCACGTGTTATGGCGTGAGTCACGTGTTGTGGCGTGACACCCACGTGTTGTGGCGTGACACCCACGTGTTGTGGCGTGAGTCACGTGTTGTGGCGTGACACCCGCGTGTTGTGGCGTGACACCCGCGTGTTGTGGCATGACACCCGCGTGTTGTGGCGTGACACCCGCCGTGCTGTGGCGTGACACCCGCGTGTTGTGGCGTGACACCCGCCGTGCTGTGGCGTGCGACTCACCGTGTCGGCGCGGTACTCGCCGAAGCGCAGGCCGCGCACCACCTGGCGGTAGATGAGCTCGGTGGCGACGGCGTCGGCGCCGGCGTCGTGCCACGGGGCGAAGAGCTCCTTGCGGAAGATGAGGCGCCAGGGGGCGGCCTGCTCCGTGCCGCCGGCCTGCTCGCGACTCAGCTGCTCGCACTGCGACACCGCGTCCAGCACGTGCTCCCGGCCCCCGCCCAGCGACGACACCTGCGGTCGCGACGGGGTCACGGTGGGGTGACGGCAGGGTCACGGTGGGGTCGCGTCGGGGTCACGGTAAGGTCACATCAGGGTCACGGTAAGGTCATGGTAGGGTAACGGCAGGGTCACGGTGGGGTCGCGACGGGGTCACGGTGGGGTCATGTTTGGGTCATGGCAGGGTCACGGTGGGGTCACGGTATGGTCATGGTAGGGTCACGTCGGGGTCACGGTGGGGTCACGTTGGGGTCACGGTAAGGTCATGGTAGGGTCACAACAGGGTCACGGTGGGGTCGCGATGGGGTCATGGTGGGGTCACGACGGGGTCACGGTGGGGTCATGGTTTAGAGCAGGGGTCGGCAACCAACATAAATATAAGAGGCAACTTTTTTTTTTATTCCGTGAACAACATTTGAAGAGCCGCGATGCAACGTGAATTCGAGACGGTGGTGCTGCATAAATAACTGTCACGAAGCAGCCTTCGAAAGAGCCGCCGGTTGCCGACCCCCTGGGTTCAGAGTTACGACGGGGGTCACTCGCCCCGTCACTCGCTCGTCACCCGGTTATCACCCCTCCCGTCACCCCTCCCGTCGCCCCTCTCGTCGCCCCTCCCGTGTCACCTTGTTCTGGAAGGAGATGAAGAGGGAGAAGCCGAAGTCGTCCTGCAGGCCGATCTTGCCGGCGAGAGCCGCCACGAGCTCGCGCGCCGTGCACGCCGAGTCGGCGCTCAGCGGCACCGTGCGGCCGTCCATCAGCGCCACGGGCAGCGGCGACACGCGCCGGGACTTGGTGGCCTGCGCCGGGTCACGGGGGCGGTGAGGGGACCGCCACGGGGGGAGTCGGGGGGCAGCGAGGGATTGGGGGAGTCAGGAAGAGCGAGGGATTGTGGAGGTGGCGGTGTAAATAGTCGCGGTGGTGGTTGTGGAGGTGATGGTGGTGGGTGTGGTGGTGGAGCTGATGATGAAGATGGTGATGGAGGTGGTGGTGGTGGAGGTGTGATAGTGGTGGTGGTAGCAGTGATTGTAATGGGTGTGGAGGTGGTGGTGGAGATGATGATGAAGATGGTGATGGAGTTGGTGGTGGTGGTGGTGCTGGTGGTGGTGGAGGTGTGATAGTGGCGATGGAGGTGGTAGCAGTGATTGTAATGGGTGTGGAGGTGGTGGTGGAGGTGATGAGGGAGATGGTGATGGAGGTGGTTATGGTGGAGGTGGTGATGGTGGAGGTGGTGGTGATGGAGGTGTTTGATAGAGGTTGTTGTCGAGGTGGTGATGGAGGTGGTGGTGGTATTGGTTTTGATGGAGGTGTTGGTGGTGTCTGTGGAGGTGGTGGTGGTGGTATTGGTGGAGGTGGTGGTGATGGAGGTGGTGGTGTCGATGATGGTGGTGGTGTCTGTGGAGATGGTGGTGATGGTGGAGGAGGTGCTGGTGGTGGTATTGGTGGTGATGGTGGTGTCTGTGGAGATGGTGGTGGTGATGAAGGTGGTGGTGGTATTGGTGGTGGTGTCTATGGAGATGGTGGTGATGGAGCTGCTGGCGGTGGCGGTACAAGGAAGAGGCTACCCACCTGCATCTCGAGCCAGCTGGGGGGCTGGGTTCGGCACCCGTTGGCCAGAGTCCTCTTGAGACGCGCGTCGCAGTACGGCGCGTACCCTGGCGGGCCCTCACTCAGGAAGCTCCTCAGGTACTGGGCGGGGGGGCAGGGAGGGGAGGCGGGGCAGAGGGGGGCAGAGGGGGGCAAGGGGGGGCAGGGGGGGGAGAGAGGTGTCGTTCCATCGTGTCTGTGCGAGCGTGTGTCGTCGTCGCTGGGACCGCGTGCGCATCGTCACCGGAGCCGATACCAGGAGTTTGATTCCGCTCGCGGCCACCGCCGACACCGACGACGATTATATCTCAGTCGGTCGTGGGCCTTCCCTGGGTCGACTCAGCCTCAAATGACTACCTGTCTGGGGAGAGACAAATGCTGTCGGGCGTGGTGCTGGCCACCCACCCCCTCGTGTGCCACATTGTTGCTGTTTCTCGCTAACAGCACTTGCCCCGACAGTCTGTTAAGGCTACACGGGGGAATCTTTGTCTAGTATGTATGTTGTATGTATGGTGTATGTATGTTGAACTTTTTTTTCCACCGCACGTAAGCCAACCGTGCCTAATCGGAGGCACGGGCGAGTGACAACCAAACACTTTCCATCTCTCAGACGATGAGCGTGGTGACCGATGAGAGGGCTTCGTCCTCTCTGGCTGTGCAGGCAACTGAAAAGGTGTTGTTGATTTCCCACCCACGACTTACCCCCTTGACGATTTCTGGGCAATTTGAAACCGAAATAAAACGATGCTTATACGGACTGCGACATTCACAAACCACCACGGCGAGTGACTGGCAGCAGTTTAAAACTAGACTTTAATTGAAAAATAAGAATGGGTTTTTACCCCTTTCTGGCAATAAAACAGGTGTTCAGATTCTAAATTTGAAGCTTTCGTGACTGCAATGATTCATATTCTTAGGTTTTTTCGGTAAAGTCACGTAGGTAAAAAATTAAAATTAATAAAAGTAAAATAAAAGTAAAATAAAAATCACGACGTTTCGGAGGCAACACAAGCCTCCGTCATCAGGTGGGACAACCACAGCAAAAATGTTTTTGCTGTGTTGCCTCCGAAACGTCGTGATTTGGTTATTTTTATTTTATTTTCACCTACGTGACTTTACCGAAAGAACCAAAAAAGATGTGAGAATCATTCTTCAACTTAAAACAAAAAAAAAGTAGCAAACATTTTTTTGTTTCATATCGGGTCGGATTTTTTTTAAATCTTACCAGGTAAGGCCCCGACTGAGATGCTACGCAGCTCTTTTTCAGAAGCGATCAGGCCATCACGAATGATGGCCCAACGAAGTGGGCAAATCATCATCATCATCACCAAGGTGGACATTCACAGCAGCAGCCAAACAACTCGGAAAACACGCACGACGCCGATAAACGTGGGAGGGAACAAAAACGGAGGACCCGGAGAAAAATCCACGCGACCACGGGGAGAGAGAGAGAGAGACACGCAAACTCCACGACCTCCTGCGCACCAGGCGAGGGAGTAAACGTCTCAGGTGGTTGGTGAGCGGCACCTTGCTGAAGTTGTCGGAGGGAGGGAAGCAGCCGAGGCAGAGGGAGAGGAGAATCCATCCGCGGGCGTAGCTGCTGCGGATCAGATTGTCGCCGATCTGCTTGCAGATCTGGCAGTAGATCTCATCCCTGGCGCACGCCAAAGACAAAGACAAAGATTCACCCTGTACAGCCTTGCGGGCAAGCGCTGTTAGCGAGCACAAAGACAAAGATCCCCCCCGGTATAGCCTGAACAGACTGTCGGGGCAAGTGCTGTGAGGGGACACAAAGACAAAGATCCCCCGTATAGCCTTAACTAATTGTTGAGGCAAGTGCTGTGAGCGAGCACCTACGAGGGGGTGGGTGGCCAGCACCACGCCCGGCCGCCTTTGTGGCAATGTTTTTTTTTTAAACACCGCACCAGGTACTTATTTGAGGCTGAGTCGACCTCGAGGGAGGCCCAGGACCGTTTCAGAAAATCATCACTGGTGTTGGCCGTGAGCGGGAATCGAACTCGGGTGGCCGGGTTCTTAGCGCAGCGCGCTTACCGCTACACCGCCACTCCCCACTGCACCACACACGTACACACAAAGATAAAGACAAAGATAAAGACAAAGATCCCCGTATAGCCTTAACAGACTGTAGGGGCAAGTGCTGTTAGCGAGCACCTATGTAGGCCGGCACGGCACACGAGGGGGTGGGTGGCCAGCACCACGCCCGACCGCCTTTGTCTCCCCAGTGGCGATGTGTACACACCGCACCAGGTACTCATTTAAGGCTGAGTCGACCAAGGGGAGGCCCAGGACCGGTTCAGATAATCGTCACTGGTGTTAACCGTGAGCGGGAATCGAACCCGGGTCGCCAGGTTCATAGCGCAGCGCGCTAACCGCTACACCACCGCTCCCCACACACACACACGTGCACACCCACACACGTACACATACACGTACCGGATCGCGGGCCGCAGGATGGCATAGCCGATGATGAAGTGGACCTTCTGGAGGTTGTTGAGAGGCGCCTCTTCCAGCCACTCGGTGCCCTTCGCTCCGCGCGGGTTCTGTGCAGAGCCACGTGGGGCATCGTCGCCTTGAGGAACCACCACACCGGTGCAGTGTGTGTGGTGTGTGTGTGTGGGGTGTGTGTTAGGTGTGTGTTAGGTGTGTGTGTGTTAGGTGTGTGTGTGCGATGTGTGTGTTAGGTGTGTGTGGTGTGTGTGTGTGTTAGGTGTGTGTGGTGTGGTGTGTGTGTGTTAGGTGTGTGTATGCGATGTGTGTGTGTGTGTTAGGTGTGTGTGTGTTAGGTGTGTGTGTGTTAGGTGTGCTCTGTGTGTGGTGTGTGTGTGTGGTGTGCTGTGTGTGGTGTGCTGTGTGTGTGGTGTGTGTGCTGTGTGTGTGCTGTGTGTGTGCTGTGTGTGTGCTGTGTGTGTGCTGTGTGTTTGCTGTGTTGTGTGTGTGGTGTGCTGTGCTGTGCTGTGTGTGCTGTGTGTGTGTGTGTGCTGTGTGTGTGCGCTACCTGCAGGCTCTCGTAGATGACGCGGATGATGGACACGCGGTTGGGGTCACGGGTGGGGTCACGCGCCCCCTGACCCCCCGTGGCTTGCGGCTCGGGGAGATCTCCCATGAAGCGCAGCACCATCCTCCACACGGCCACGCTCGCCTGGGGGACACGCACACACACACACGGTACATACACACACACGGTACATACACACACGCACACACACACACGGTACATACACACACGCACACACACACACGTACACACACACACGGTACATACACACACGTACACACACGCACGCACACACACACGCCAAGGCAACTGCACGACTCAAAATTCAACAAATCTACGCGCTTTTTTCATAGCAACATAAATGTAATTTTGTATGGCCCGCGAATGATGTTATAAATATCCAAATGGTCCTTGGCAGAAAAAAGGTTCCCCACCCTGAACCCAAGAGGGCACGTGGCCTGCATAGAATAAGGGCGTGGGCCCAGAAGGGGACCAAAGAAATAGGTGATGTAAGGTCCCAGAACATTCTGGAACAGATCCCAAAGGGGGCGTGGCCGAGGGCGGAGCGAGGCCACGCCCAGGAGGATAAAAGGGGCAGTCCCGGGAGCGTTCTGGGCTGTCTTCTGGAATCAACCCGCGATGCTTCGGGCTTCGGTCGTCACGTTCGACATCGTGGGTCAGGCAGTACGTTACTGGCCTGACCCGTTTATATAGGGACCTTGTTGAGGTCTTGCTCCGTGGTAGTTACCACGTAGTTAGTTATCCTGAGTGGTTTGTAGTTTATGTAGTTACCCTGTTGGGGTGTGTAATAAACGTGTTGCCTCCATGTACAAGTGTCTGCTTCCGTGGAACCCACTACATATTGATACTGGCAAGAAAGGTCACGTATTAAAAAAAAAACACGATAGCAGTAGAAGTACAGGACAGGTGAACCAATCACCCAAACACACACAAATACAACACTGAAACCATCCCCATCCTCCCAGGCAAAGCCCCACTGAGGTATTAATGTTCATTTCAAAAGCTACCTGGCCACAAATCGTAGCTCAACAAAGTGGCCCATCATTTGGACATTTATAGCAGAAAATTTAGATAAATATGGTAACGCCTCTACTTACGAACGAGTTCGGTTTCAGAGGTCTGTTCATAAGTCGATTTGTTCGTAAGTCCACATTTACGCCTGTCGATTCCAAACATGCTATACGGCGTGCACACTAAATACGGGGAATGGCTTTAAAAGTTGTATAATCTCCTGTGGACGTAGATGCCACCGGCTCTTCACGTCCTGCAGATGTAGATGCCACTGGTTCTTCACGTTCTGCAGATGTAGATGCCACCGGTTCTTCACGTTCTGCAGATGTAGATGCCACTGGTTCTTCACGTTCTGCAGATGTAGATGCCACCGGTTCTTCACGTTCTGCAGATCTAGATGCCACTGGTTCTTCACGTTCTGCAGATGTAGATGCCACCGCCGCCATCTATTGCGCGGCGGTTGAACTTACGACTCTCGGTTTCCGAACGGGCAACTGGACACACGCACCGGCTTTGCTCGTAACCTCTGAAAGTTCGTAAGTCGATTTGTTTCGTAAGCAGAGGAGTCCCCGGAGTGTAGAACCCACCCGCCTGTCCGTCTCGTCCTGGTGGTGGAGCAGCGGCGCCCGCAGCAGTCGCCTCTCGTGCGTGTGCGTGGAGCTGCCCTGGAAGTTCACGGCGGCGAACTTGGCGAAGGTGTAGTCCCGGAGCTCGCCGCGGCGTCGCTTCTCCTCCTCGTCGTCGTCGTCGTCGTCATCGCCACGTTGCCCCAGGTCCTCATCCAGGTCCGTCGTCATGTCCATGCCGACGTGGTCCATTTCCTGGCGGGGTGGTGGTGGTGGGGGAGAGAAAGGGGAGAGTGCTGCTGGCAGGGAGAGAGGGTGGTGGTGGTGGTGGCGGTGGGAAGAGAGTGGAGGAGAGAGAGGGGAGAGTGGTGGTGGTGGTGGTGGCGGTGGCGGTGGGGAGAGAGAGTGGTGGTGGTGGTGGTGGCGGTGGGGAGAGAGTAGTGATGGTGGTGGTGGCGGTGGGGAGAGAGTAGTGATGGTGGTGGTGGCGGTGGGGAGAGAGAGTGGTGGTGGTGGCGGTGGGGAGAGAGGAGAGAGTGGTGGTGGTGGCAGGGAGAGAGAGGGGAGAGTGGTGGTGGTGGTGGTGGGGAGAGAGAGTGGTGGTGGTGGTGGCCGATGCTTAAACGAGTGGAAACTCAGTCTTAAATGAATGAGTGAGCGAGCGAGTGAGTGTGGTTACCGAGCTGCGCTACGAACCCCGCGACCCAAGTTCGAATCCCGCTCACGGCCAACGCACTGGTGACGATTATCTGAACCGGTCCCGGGGTCTCCCCTGGGTCGACCCAGCCACAAATGAGTACCTTGCGCGGTGTGTAGTAAACACCGTCACTGGGGAGACAAAGGCGGCCGGGCGTGGTGCTGGCCACCCACCCCCCCTACATGCGCCCGGCCGGCCTTCATAGGTTTGTTGTTATCCTAACAGCGCTTGCCCCTTGCAAACTACACGGTTTATAGGGGGTCATCTCCATCTCTGTGTGTGAGCGTGCGAGCGAGCGAGCTTGCAACGGCACCTCCATGGCGGTGAGTCCCAAGAAGCCGAAGATCTCGTCCAGCATTTTGTCTTCGTTCCTGTCCAGGTCCATGTCCTCCTTGAATTCCTCCTGGACCATGGGCAGACCCTGCACCGCAACGTTGGCCACATTCACAGTTCAGAGCCAGCGACGGTCAGAGGTCGCAACCGGGTACCCGATACCCGTACCCTACCCGATACCCGGCTACCTGTACCCGGCCGGGTACGGGTACCAGTTTGCGACCCTGGTGCGGCCGGGTACGGGTAGGTCGTGAGTCATTGGTGAGTAACTGTTTGTCACTCATTTCCCAACGTCTTGTCTCTTCTCACAATTCAAGTTCCTAGAATCAACCCACCTGCGCCTGCAACATGCCTTCATCCCAGAGGTCGCAATCAGGTACCCGATACCCGTACCCTACCCGTACCCGGCCGGGTATGGGTAGGGTAAGGGTATGGCCGGGTACGGGTACCCGTTTGCGACCCTGGTGCGGCCGGGTACGGGTAAGGAATCAAAACCCGTTTGCGACCTCTGGCGACGGTGCCATAGCCACTGGGGGACCACTTCAGATCAAAATATTTTGGGGGAGCCCAATTATTTGGGGGGGGGGGGGGGGATGAAGGGGGCTTTTTCACTGCCGGGGTGGCGGTGTTGGCTGTGAACGTGGCCTGTAATCCAGCACTCTGGAGGCAGCGAGGTTTTGTGGATCACACGCGCACACACACACACGGTATGGCATTTGTTTCTGTCTGTACGCGGATCGAGCATTTTATCCCCCCTTCCCTCCCCTTGGCACGAGTGGGTTTTCTCCATGTGCTCCGGTTTCTCTCCCACGTGCGAACGCCCATTGATTGGCCGATTAACACCTTGATATACATAGAGGACCGCAGAGCTTGGCCAATTGTTGGTGACGGCTCACTGTGTTGGCTGCTGCTGCCTTCCCACTCCTCGTCTGTGGTTCCTTCTCCTGGCGCCTCTGAGTCGTCCTCTCTCTCTCTCTGAATCGTCCTCCTTCTCTCTCTGAGTCGTCCTCTCTCTCTCTCTGAGTCGTCCTCTCTCTCTCTCTCTCTGAGTCGTCCTCTCTCTCTCTGAGTCGTCCTTTCTCTCTCTCTCTCTGAGTCGTCCTCTGTATCTCTGAGTCGCTCTCTCTCTGAGTCGTCCCCCCTCTCTGAGTCGTCCTCTCTCTCTCTGAGTTATCCTCTCTATCTCTGAGTCGCTCTCTCTCTCTGAGTCGTCCCCCCTCTCTCAGTCGTCCTCTCTCTCTCTCTCTCTGAGTCGCCCTCTCTCTCTCTCTGAATCGCCCTCTCTCTCTCTGAGTCGTCCCCCTTTCTCTGAGTCACCCTCTCTCTCTTTGAGTCATCCTCTCTCTCTGAGTCGTCCTTTCTCTCTGAGTCGTCCTCTCTTTCTCTCTGAGTCGTCCTCTCTATCTCTGAGTCGTCTTCTCTCTCTCTGAGTCGCCCTCTTTCTCTCTCTCTCTGAGTCGACCTCTCTCTCTCCGAGTCGCTCGCCCTCTCTCTCTATGAGAGCGAGCGAAAACTGGGCAGGGAGAGGCGAGGAGAGGCGGCTGCGGCGGCGTTACAAGTTGAATCGACGTCTCATCAAATCCGAGCGAGGTGACGGAAGAGATTTTTAGACGAGACAACCGACACGGACGAGCGGCGAGGAGCGCAGACGGAAATGAGAGGCGAGGTGAGATGAGACAGAGGGAGAGAGGGAGGAAGATGCACTCGAGGAGGGCCGTTAAAATCAGTTTACGTGCAAATCCCAACAAACATGACTGGTACCTCATTTGGCAGTAAAAAATATGATAATTGGTTTTTTACCCTTTTATCTGGCAACAAAACTGACACCTTTTTTACGCCTTTTCGCGTCATGTGAGACTAGGCTGTAAGGAAAGCTGTCTCGGGTGTGGACCATACATTATCAGAGTTATGTTTTTTGTTTGCATTCAGACTTTATCAAACATGACTGGCTGAATAACGCGAGCATCCAATCAAACCATTGCAGGTGGTGTCCCGTTCACCGTCGAATCTCGGAACGCGCAATCGGCTCGGCGTTCATTTTATTTAGGGTGGCGCAGCATCGTTGTCTTTAAAGACGTTGGTACTCACCGCAGAGAACCGTGGTAACACAACCACCGGCAATCTACGATAGCTGATAATTGGTTCTTTACCCTTCTATCTGGCAACAAAACTGACACCTTTTTACAAGGAGTCATGTTTGCATAGACCGCAATACCTGCAGTCATAGTACGATAGCTGGCGGCAAAACTAAGCCTCGGTACTGATCAAGTTAATTTATTTTAGTTTTCCTTCAGATTCTGTTCTGATGACGTACGCCTACGTACGTCATCGGAATGGAAAAAAGGGTAAAATCACTCTCATCTCCGTCTTGCATCTCCCTTCTCTCCTCTTGCTCCGTCGACTCAACTCGTTTCTCCCTCTCGCATCCGGTACCTGTCGTTGTCTCGCCCACATCTCGTTCGTCACCTCACTATAGGATTTCGTACAATGGAACAGTGGAGGGGGGTGGTGCATGTACCCCCTAAAACAATTGACCCTTAGGGCCCCCCAAACGGACCACCACCGCAACAACCGCACGCGACCACCCCGACGCATCTCCTCCGCCGAAAACGCCCGCAACTTGTCGCTGCCGAGGCCTGCGACGGGAGAAGCCTGACATAGGCCCGCTGGCCGGTCTTTCCGGCCCAGCCGTCTCCTAGGGGAGGGGGGGGGGGGTGGCGGCAGGGCGGCTGGGTCCCCCCGGCCCCTCACCTGGGTTTTATGGAGCCGGTAGCGCCGGCGAGCGATGAGGCCGCGCGCGTGAGCCTGGATGACGACGGCGGCGCGTCGCGTGCGGGAGAACTGCAGCACCAGCTTGCGGCTCTGCACCACCGCTTGCAGCCGGGCCAGGCCCAGCTTGATCTGAGTGGGGGGAGGGAGACGCGGGGCGACAGGGTTCGGTTAGAGCGACGGAGGAACTCACGGGTTCAATTCCACCGGTCGGGTGTCAGGAAGAATGGGTGGAGCAGGCTGTTGACAAGCCACCAGGCTCTTCCCTTTAACGTTAGAACTGGCGACATTAGCAACGTGCAGATGTCCAACCTCTTTCGCACCGTGCGTAGCCAACCGAGCGAAGCAGGAGGTGCGGAGCGATGCGGTCACGGTTGTGTTCATTGCATGCCTTGGGGATTGTGGCTGATCGATTTAGGGATGTCACAGTGGCGAAATGTTAATTACCTCGCCTGGTATGCAGGAGGACGTGGGTTAAATAGCGACCTTGCCACAGATAGAGTGTGCATGTTTTTCACGTGGTCGCGTGTATTTTTCTCCTGGTCCTTCGGTTTTTCCCTCCACATTTAGAATCAACGTAACACATTTAGAGAATGTGGCTGCCATACATTTCCACATGATGAGCCACTTCGTTGCGCTACGTACCCCAGTGGGCCTTACCTGGTAAAATAAAAAGTTATTTTAATAGCTTAGTCGAGGCAGGTAAGCCGTGCACCATATGCCGTACGGTGCAATACCGCGGTATCGCCGCCGCCCGCGGTTAATCCAAGCATGCTACGTCCGTGGCGGCCTCCGGCGCTGAGCCCCAGCCCCAGCCCCCCCCCCAGCCCTACCGTGAGGTAGAATCGACGCTCCGAGTAACCGCGCCAGTGCTTCTGGATCATGACGGACGCCGCCCTCATCTTCAGGAAGCGTTTCCTGCGGGCGACGCGGATCGCATGGCGAGTCGAGGACCGTCGTCATTATTCGTCCAGGGGAAATCCGTTGAGCTGTGAAGCTCTTTATTATTTTCTTCTGGCAGACGCCCACCGCCCGTCCCAATCTCACCGTCCAGGTGGGTGACGAATAGTAATATACATCGCGTAGCCCCACCCACTACTCAGGTAGCCCCTGTCCGCTATTCGGGTAGCTCCGCCCACTACTCGGATAGCCCTGCCCATTACTCGGGTAGCTCCGCCCATTACTCGTATAGCCCCGCCCATTACTCGGGTAGCTCCGCCCATTACTCGGATAGCCCTGCCCATTACTCGGGTAGCTCCTCCCACTACTCAGGTAGCCCCTCCCACAGCTCGCGTAGCTCCATCAACTACTCAGGTAGCCCCTGTCCGCTATTCGGGTAGCTCCGCCCACTACTCGGATAGCCCCGCCCATTACTCGGGTAGCCCCGCCCATTACTCATGTAGCCCCACCCACTCCTCAGGTAGCCGCACCCTCTGCCTGCATCATGAGTTTTTTCTAACGGGGACAAAGTCCGTAAGACTTTTGACAAATTCTTTGTGACACCGGGGACGGCCTTTCTAAAACCGGGACGGTCCCGACACAACCTGGACGCATGGTGGTTAAAATTTTGTGTAACCTGGTGGTGAGTGACCTGGGGCATGAGTATGCCAGTAAGGGGAGGGGAGGGGGGGCGATGATTTCTGTAGTTGCTGCTGCTGTGTGTGAATGTGTGGGGAGCGCCAGTGTAGTGGTTAGCATACCACCCGAGTACGATTCCCGCTCACGGACAACACCCGTGACGGATTATCTGCATCGGTCCCGGGTCTCCCCTAGGTCGATTCAGCCTCAAATGAGCACCTAGTGCGGTGTGTAAACATCGCCACTGGGGAGACAAAGGTGGCCGGGCGTGGTGTTGGCCACCCACCTCCTCGTGTGCCGTGCCGGCCTTCATAGGTGCTACTTGCTAACAACACTTGCCCCAAAAGGCTGTTGCAGGCTATACTGGGGATCTTTGCATGTGTGTGGGAAATGGTGGCAGGGGGGCGTGCTGCTGGCCACCCACCTCCTCGTATTTCGTTCCAGCAGTCATAGGCGTTTACAAACAGCACTTGCCCCAATAGTCTGTTACAGGCTATATAGGGTAGGGGGGTGGTCTTTGTCTTTGCGCAATCCCAATGGAGTGGAGGCGCGGTGCGATTTTGGGTCGCGAGCGTCTCATCACGCCACGGTGGGGCCTCACCGCGCGACGTAGACACGCATCACGCCCTGGATCTTGGTGACCTTGTCGTTGATGCTCTTGTCCCGAGACAGCTCCAGCACCATGTCGTGATTGTCCTGGCGGCAGGCGAGACAACGGGAGGTGACACACGCGGGCGCCGGTTCCGGAGGATGCTCATCGGCGACTTCCGCCGCGCCCACCCACCGACCCACCGACCCACCCACTAACCCACCCATCCACCCACTGTACCCACCCACCCACCGCTCACTGACCCACCCACCGACCCACCGACCCACCGCGCACCCACCAACCCACCCACCCACTGTACCCACCCACCCACCGCTCACTGACCCATCCACCGACCCACCGCCCACCCACCAACCCACCCACCCACTCTACCCACCCACCCACCGCTCACTGACCCACCCAACAACCCACCGCCCACCCACCAACCCACCACCCGCCCATCCACCGCCCCACTGACAGACCCACCCGTTGCCCACCGACCAACCGAACCAACCCACCCACCCACTGTACCCACCCACCCACCGCTCACCGACCCACCCACCCACCACCACCCACCCACCGCCCACCCACTCACCCCCCCACCACCCACCCCCAAAATCCCCCCTACCCCCCCCCCCCAGCGCCTTCGATTCTACAAAAACCGTGCCGCACGCGTGTGATGAATTCGCGACCGAAATGTTAACCTGTACGTACATGTTTAACTTTTTTTGCACCGTACGTAGCCAACCGTTGCTAATCGTAGGTGCCGAATGATGACGTATGTATGTTGGACTTCTTTCGCACCGTACGTAGCCAACCGTTGCTGATCGTAGGCGCTAAAGCTTGAAATGAATCGCGCGGGCAAGGGACCGAACCTTGAGGAAGACTTTGTTCTTTCCGATCTGAAAGTCCTCGTCCTTCCCCAGCGTGGCCCCCAGAATCTTCTTGCACGTTCCCATTGGGTTCGCCTGCCACGAGCAGCAGTAGCCAGCGGAGGCAGCGGGCGCGTGAGTGCAAAGTGAGAATCAGAAAACGCATTTCTACTGCAGGAGGAGGAATCCGATGAGAAATATCATGGGACATTTTTTTTTGCCACTATAAAAGTATGAAAAATAAGAATGGGTTTTACCCCTTTCTGGCAATAAAACAGGTTCTAGATTTTAAGCTTTCGTGACTGCAAGGATTCATACTCTTAGTTCTTTTGGTAAAGTCACGTAGGTAAAAAATGAAATTAAAATTTATAAAAATAAAATTAAAATAATATTTTTTATTTTATTTTTATTAATTTTAATTTCATTTTTACCTACGTGACTTTACCAAAAGAACTGAGAGTATGAATAAAACAGGTGTTAAGATGATAATTGGTTTTTTACCCTTATATCTGGCAACAAAACTGACACCTTTTTTTTTTTTACAAGGAGTCATGTTTGCATAGACCACAATACCTGCAGTCATAATGCAAACAAAACACATAACTCTGATAATGTATGCACTGTCCTTGAAGTTGTTTGGTCCACACCCGAGACAGCTTTCCTTAGAGCCTAGTCTCACATGGGTTGGACCAGATGACGCCAAAATGCGCAGGTGTTAATATGTTCAAACACCAAATATATATCATGGCACCTCCATTGCCAGTATAAAAATGTGAGAATAGGTTTTACCCCTTTCTGGCAGTAAAACAGGTGTTGAGATGTTAAAACACCAAACAGAAATCTTTTTACAAGGAATCATGTCTTGACTTACGAACTTTCAGACGTATGAACAAACCTGGTCCGTTGTTTGCATGTTTATTACTGCCAAAAAGGTATCCCATTTTGTAGCTGCTCACCCCAAGCTATAAATGCCCTGATAGTGCATTGTCTTTGTACTATCAGAGCATGTTCGTTTGCATGTCCATCACCAGTACGTGTGGTTAGTGCGAACTTGCTTCCTTGCAAAAGGTTTCTATTTGGTGTTTGAACTTCTTAACACCTCCTGTTTTATTGCCAGAAAGGGTAAAACCCATTCTTATTTTTTTCAAATTGGTCCGTATGTCCAGTTGCCCGTTCAGACCGAGAGTCGTACGTTCAATCACCCCGCAATAGATGGCGATGGTGGCATCTACATCTACAGAACACAAATAACACGTGGCATTTACATCTGCAGAACATGACGCAGAACCAGTGGCATCTACATCTTACAGAACGTGATGAACCAGTGGCATCTACATCTACAGGAGATTATACAACTTTTGAAAGCAATTCCTCATGTTTATTCTACAGGCCGTACAACGTGTTTGGAATCGACAGGAGTAAAGTTGGACGAAAAATCGACTTACGAACAAATCGACTTATGAACAGACCTCTGGATGCCTTGTATAAAGGTGTCAGTTTTGTACCAGTTTAAAGGGTAAAAACCTACTATATTTTGCTACTGGTAAAGGAGGTCTCATAGTGTATATGCTTACCCTGAGCTCTCAATACTTTGATAGTGCGCTGTTTTTGAGTTGTACCCCTTTTGGCGTCATCTGGACCAACACCAATGGAGACTAGGCTCTAAGAAAAGCTGTCTCGGGTGTGGACCAATCAACTTCAAGGACAGTGCATATCATTATCATTATCAGAGTTGT
Source organism: Lampetra planeri (assembly GCF_965212315.1). Taxonomy (NCBI): domain Eukaryota; kingdom Metazoa; phylum Chordata; class Hyperoartia; order Petromyzontiformes; family Petromyzontidae; genus Lampetra; species Lampetra planeri. Next base: position 6,346,883 of record NC_136157.1, read on the forward strand.
TTATTTTTGTTTGCATTTTGACTGCTTGTGCTGTGGTTATTGCAAACATGATGCCTTGTATAAATGTGTCAGTTTTGTACCAGTTTAAAGGGTAAAAACCTACTACTACTAAAGACCTCTGGAACTTAACTCGTTCGTAAGTAGAAGAATCCCTGTACTGTGCTGTTACTATTGCCCCTTGGCGGCCTGGTGGGGAGAAGGTGGAGAAGGCGGGGGGGGGGGTGGGGGACGGTGGCCGTCGGTTCGCACCTGGGCCTCCTTGGGCTGGAAGCCAGGCAGCGTGAAGCGATAGCGCTCCACAAACTCGGCAAAGGTGTAACGGATGGGGTATCCCGACCTCCGGATGCGGATCGTCTCCATCATCCCTGAGTAGCGCAGCTGGCGCACGAACAGCTCCCGGTCGAAGAGCTGTGGGGGTCGGGTCGGGAGGGGGGGGGGGCGGTGAGGGGGGCAGTGGGGGGGGCACGAGGGACAACGCGGAGAGAGGGAGATGGGGGAATGATGCACAGATAGAGAGGGGGGGCAGCCGATGGGTGCACGCGGATGGGAGAACGAACCTCCTGCCCCTGGCCCGCACCCCCGATTTTTTGTCGGAATCAGAATCTTTATTTGGACTGGAGGAGGAATCCGATGAGCTTCATAGCTCTTTTGTTCACAGATGTCAAGTAAGGGGGCCACGGGGTCAGAACGTCACCACGACAAGCGATAGATAAACACGACAGGAGTGCAAAGTATAGGAAAGGGAAATCAATCACACAAAAATATATGCGAATAAAACTACGCTATTTATTTGTATCTTACCAGGAAAGGCCCACTGAACTATCAGCTTCTTAATCGGAGGTACGGGATAAGGACAACAAAGTAAACACAAAAAGCCACCCGAAAAGAAATGAGTGTTCAACCTAGATTTAAAAGATAATTATAATAATAAAGCACGAGCGGGTTCAGTGATGCCCGGTCGGGAGAAAATTTAGACTGCAGCGCCGGTACAGCGGTGCCGGCAACCGTCGACGTTGCCGGAATGGCAGTGCCAGCAGCGTCGACGGAGCTGGAACAGCAGTGCCGGCAACTGTCAACGTTGCCGGAACGGCGGTGCCGGCAACTGTCAACGTTGCCGGAAAGGGCGGTGCCGGCAGCGTCAACGGAACCAGAACGGCGGTGCTGGCAACCGTCGATCTCGCCGGAACGGTGGTGTCGGCAGCGTCGACGTTGCCGGAACGGCGGTGCCGGCAACCGTCGACTTCACCGGAATGGAGGTGCCGGAAGCGTCGACGGAACCGGAACGGCAGTGCCGGAAACCGTCGATCTCGCCAAAACGGCAGTGCCGGCAACCGTCGACTTCACCGGAACAGCGGTGCCGGCAACCGTCGACTTCACCGGAACAGCGGTGCCGGCAACCGTCGACGCAGCCAGAACGGTGGCGTAGGCAAGCGTCGGCGGCGCACCAGGGGCTTCTTGACGTCGTTGGGTTTGATGCAGCGGATGAACCACGGCTGGCACAGGCCCAGCGCCTTCATGAGCTCCTCCAGCGACTTGCGGAACTGCCCGCTGAGCGTGGTGGGGCGGCGGTGCGTCAGAGTGCCATGCACCCTCACCGAGTCGCCGGCGCGCTTGTGGAACGGAATCGAGCCCTTGTCCTGCAGCGACAACAGCGGTGGGGGCAGCATCGGTGGAAGCAGCAGCAGCAACATTAACCAGCAGTAGCATGAGGAGCAGCAGCAGTAGGAGCAGCAGCAGCAGGAGCAGCAGCGTTAACCACCACCACCAGCAGCAGCAGCAGTAGCAGCGTTAACCACCACCACCACCAGCAGCAGCAGCAGTAGCAGCAGCGGCTTTATCTCTGTGCTCGCAAGCGGCGCTGACCACGCGAGCGCCACTTTCGGGGAGCGGTGCAGAGCGGTGTGGTGCAGAGCGGTGTGGTGTGGTGCTGTGCGGTGTGCAGTGCGGTGTGCGGTGCGGTGCGGTGTGCGGTGCGGTGTGCGGTGCGGTGCGGAGCGGTGTGGTGCGGTGCAGTGCAGTGTGCGGTGCGGTGCACGCACGGTGTTCAGGTCGCCGGCGAAGATTCGCGTGAGGAAGGAGTTCTTCGATGACTGCACCAGCGCGAGGATGTCGGGGATCAGGGAATCGCGGTTCTTCTCCAGGAACCCTGAGCGAGGGGGGGTGGGGGAGGGGACAAGCGACATCGACCACCCCACCCCGGGTGAGCGCCGGTTTCCATTGTCTGGTTCAGGTTTCATTGTCTAGTTCAGGTTTCATTGTCTGGTTCGGGTGGCCGCAGTAATGGGAGCTGTATGGATTCATCTTCTTGGTTCTTTCGGTAAAGTCACGTAGAAGGGAAATAATACAAATAATACAAATAAAACATAATAAAATAATTCTCACGACGTTTTGGCCACAACGCTAGCAGCCGTCCTCAGGTAAAGAACAGGTCTGTCGGAAAGACAGCGTCTGAATGAACCTACGAATGAGCCAACGGCAGGCATTTATAAACAATACGAAACACAACAACAAAGCACTCAAACGCTGTCCCCGTAACGCTCAAGTACACACTACGCAACCCCATAGACACCGCCAAAAGCCTGGCGGTGTCTATGGGGTTGTGGCCGAAACGTCGTGAGAATTATTGTATTATGTTTTATTTTTATTCTTTTATTATTTCCCTTTTACGTGACTTTACCGAATGAACCAAGAAGATGAATCCCTGTAGCCACGAAAGCTTTAAATCTAAAAAAGCTGTATGGATGTTGAACTTCTTTCACAGTGTACGTAGCCAACCGTTGACCCAGCCAACGCATGTGCGTTCACCCCGACGCACGCACGCTCACCCTGACGCACGCGCGCTCACCCCGACTCACGCGCGCTCACCCCGACGCACGCGCGCTCACCCCGACTCACGCGCGCTCACCCCGACTCACGCGCGCTCACCCCGACTCACGCGCGCTCACCCCGACTCACGCGCGCTCACCCCGACTCACGCGCGCTCACCCCGACTCACGCGCGCTCACCCCGACTCACGCGCGCTCACCCCGACTCACGCGCGCTCACCCCGACTCACGCACGCTCACCCCGACTCACGCGCGCTCACCCCGACTCACGCGCGCTCACCCCGACTCACGCGCGCTCACCCCGACTCACGCGCGCTCACCCCGACTCACGCGCGCTCACCCCGACTCACGCACACTCACCCCGACTCACGCACGCTCACCCCGACTCACGCGCGCTCACCCCGACTCACGCGCGCTCACCCCGACTCACACGCGCTCACCCCGACTCACGCGCGCTCACCCCGACTCACGCACGCTCACCCCGACTCACACGCGCTCACCCCGACTCACGCACACTCACCCCGACTCACGCACGCTCACCCCGACTCACGCGCGCTCACCCCGACTCACGCACGCTCACCCCGACTCACGCGCGCTCACCCCGACTCACGCGCGCTCACCCCGACTCACGCACGCTCACCCCGACTCACGCGCGCTCACCCCGACTCACGCACGCTCACCCCGACTCACGCGCGCTCACCCCGACTCACGCGCGCTCACCCCGACTCACGCGCGCTCACCCCGACTCACACGCGCTCACGCCGACTCACACGCGCTCACCCCGACTCACGCACGCTCACCCCGACTCACGCGCGCTCACCCCGACTCACGCGCGCTCACCCCGACTCACACACGCTCACCCCGACTCACGCACGCTCACCCCGACTCACACACGCTCACCCCGACTCACGCGCGCTCACCCCGACTCACGCACGCTCACCCCGACTCACACGCGCTCACCCCGACTCACGCGCGCTCACCCCGACTCACGCGCGCTCACCCCGACTCACGCGCGCTCACCCCGACTCACGCGCGCTCACCCCGACTCACGCGCGCTCACCCCGACTCACGCGCGCTCACCCCGACTCACGCGCGCTCACCCCGACTCACGCGCGCTCACCCCGACTCACGCGCGCTCACCCCGACTCACGCGCGCTCACCCCGACTCACGCGCGCTCACCCCGACTCACGCGCGCTCACCCCGACTCACGCACGCTCACCCCGACTCACGCACGCTCACCCCGACTCACGCACGCTCACCCCGACTCACGCACGCTCACCCCGACTCACGCGTGCTCACCCGAGCTCTCATAGAACACGTCCCCGGCGAAGTGCGAGATCCCGAAGCGCGTGTTGTGGTTGCTCCGGGGTGGGATGAAGTGGGCGTTCTGCTTGTGCTGCGCCGTCAGCTTCGCGAGCATCGTGGCGTCCGTGCCCTGCGGAGGTAAGAGGGGGTGGGGGACATCATTGCGTGTCGTAGGAGAAAGGGGACTCCTCTACTCACGAACGAGTTAGGTTCCAGAGGTACTGTACGTAAGTCGATTCGTTCGTAAGTCCAACTTTACTCCCGTTGATTACAAACGTGTTGTACGGCATGTACACTAAACACGGGGAATGGCTTCAAAAGTTGTATCATCTCCTGTGGATGTAGATGCCACTGGTTCTTCATGTTCTGTAGATGTAGATGCGACTGGTTTTTCGCGTTCTGCAGACGTAGATGCCACAAGTTATTTACCTTCTGTAGATGTCACTACAGAACGTGGACATACGGTCCAGGTTTGTCCGTATCTATGAAAGTTCGTAAGTCGAATGTTCGTAAGTAGAGGAGTCCCCGTAGTCGCAGTCATCCAAGCCAGCAATGGGGCCGTTGCGAATATCCCTCCGGGCGCTGCAATCCATCGGCCCTCGGCAGACATCCTGGGCGCCACAGTGGCGAGGAGATGTTGCCTACCTCGCCTGGTATACAGGAGGTTTGTGCGTTCGATCTCGCTCAATGCCTCCTCTATATAATTGGAGCGTTCACGTTTCCCCCGCACCCCCCGGTGGACGCGTGGATTGTTTTCCTCCCCGTTTAGAATCGACGTTACGCGTTTCCAGCATTTGGCTGCCGTTGTGAATTTCCGCGCCGTCGACGATGATGACGACGACGATGACGATGATGACTACGATGATGACGATGATGACGACGACGATGATGACGACGATAACGACCATGACGACGACGATGATGACGACGACGATTACGACGATGACGACGATGATGACAACGACGACGACGATGATGACGACGACGACGACGACGATGATGACGACGATGACGACCATGACGATGATGACGACGACGATTACGACGATGACGACGATGATGACAACGACGACGACGATGATGACGACGACGACGACGACGATGATGACGACGATGACGACTATGACGATGATGACGACGACGATTACGACGATGACGACGATGATGACAACGACGACGACGATGATGACGACGATGACGACGATGACGATGATGATGACGATGACGATGACGATGACGACGACGACGATGATGATGACGACGATGACCACCATGATGACGACGACGACGATGATAAGCGGCCCACTTAGTCGAGCAATCATTTGTGGTAGCCGGGGTCGCTTCTGAAGGAGAGGCTGTACACATAGCTGAGTGAGGCCTTACCTTGTGAGGGGGGGGGGGGGGGTGGGGAGCGATGCTCAAGCCATCTATCGACGAGGTTTAAAACGAGCAGCAGTGGCGTCGGTCGCGGTTCCAACCTGCGGGAATTTGCTCTCCTCGTCGATGAGCGCGATGAGGTTGAGCGGGCGGCTGGAGATCATGTCGAGGGCCTCCTGGTTGTCCGTGAAGGTGATGTTCTTCCACGAGATGGACTCTCGCTCGTACTCCTCCTGCTCCAGCTTGAAGATGTGGCCCACGAAGAACTGCTGCAGCGCCTCGTTGGCCAGGTTGATGCAGAACTGCTCGAAGCTGTGACGAGGTGGCACCGGGGGGGGGGGGGGGAGGACGAGGAGACACGGGTGAGAACTCAAGAGACCAAGATAGGGGTGGGTGGGTGAGTGGGTCGGTGGGGGAATAAATGAATGAGATGATGAATCAATGAGTTCAAGAGTTACAAGTTGATTCTGTGTAGCTGGAGGAGAACTCAAGAGACAAGGATAGGGGTGGGTGGGTGGGTGAGTGAGTGGGTGGGTGAGTGGTTGGGTGGGTGGGTGAGTGAGTGAGTTGGTGAGTGGTTGGGTGGGTGAGTGGTTGGGTTTTTGAGTGAGTAGTTGGGTGGGTGGGTGAGTGGTTGGGTGGGTGGGTGAGTAAGTTGGTGAGTGGTTGGGTGGGTGAGTGGTTGCGTTCTTGAGTGAGTGGTTGGGTGGGTTGGTGAGTGTTTGGTTGGGTGGGTGAGTGAGTGAGTGGGTTGGTGAGTGGTTGGGTGGGTTGAGTCTTTGGGTGGGTGGGTGGGTGAGTGAGTGGCTAAATGAATGAGATGATGAAAGAATGAGTTCATGAATTCCTAGTTAATTCTGTGTAACCGGTTGAGTACTCAGGAGACCCGGGATAGGAGTCTCATTTTTGACGAGCGAGTGGGTGAGTGAGTGGGTGAGTGGGTGAGTGAGTGGGTGAGTGGGTGAGTGGGTGAGTGAGTGAGTGGGTGAGTGAGTGTGTAAGTGAGTGGGTGGGTGGATGACCGACTGACTGCCTGACTGAATGAGTGTACAAATGAACGAGACGATGACCCGCGGAGGGACGAGATGGACATGCGGAGGGGAGGGTGGGGGGGACACACACAAACCTGTTCGTCTGGAAGTTCTCGAAGCCAAAGATGTCGAGGAGGCCGATGGAGCGCCGCTCCTCCTCCTGCTCGCCGCCGCCGCGAGAGGGCGGCTTGTACACGATGGAGTTCATCTTGTCCACGATCCACACGAACATCTTGCCGTAGATCGCCTGCGAAAGGGTTGGGACAAGTGGCCAGGAGTGAAAGGGCGCGGCAGCAGCGGGCACGGATCCGGCAGCTTTGCTCGGCTCGATCCTGTGAACGAAGGAGGGCTTCCTGGGAGAGAGAAAGGCGTTTTGAAATGACCGCCCGAGCGGTCGCGGTGGAGAGGAATGAATTAAATAACGAGATGAACGAAGCGGAGTGATCAGTCGCCTTCCCGTATCCACGTCTCCTTTTCTCTCTCTCTCCCCTTCTTTCCACGTAAGAAAGAAAATGAAATGTTCGTTCATCCCGACGGGATGAGATGATCCATTTCACGAGTTGGCGTTGCTATGCCACGTCGCGCTGAACCAGGACCCCGTAGTGGAGAGAGAGGTGAGGGTCCTTGCCTGGTACGATTTGGCAGTTCTCGCCAGAAATGATTCAAGCAAAGCCCGGCACTGCTGATGAGACACAGAGTTTTGAAACCAGTCTTGCCTGGTACGATTTGGCAGTTCCGCCGGTATTGATTCAAGCAAAGCCTTGCTCTGCTGATGAGGCACTGAATGTCTAATCGGTGGAGATTTTGCTTGCCTTGAATCAATGCTGTAAAAAAATTCAGCACTCCCAGAATGCCGTGCGGTTCATGGGTTATTTGGAGTGAACTTTGGCCTAGTTATCCATGCTGGCTAGACGTTTAATTCTCGATGTGGGAGGACCCACATTGTATCTCACCGCACGAGACCTGCCGAGCGACTAGCCGTGGTGGTGCACCCATTGATACTGATGAGTGGGTGGAGGTGGGTTAATTATAGCAACAACGGTGGCTAAGAGATGTTAACTACCTCGCCTGGTATGCAGGAGATCGTGGGTTCGATCTCAATGCCTGCTGCGTATTTGTATTTTGAATGTGTCTCTTTACGTGGTCGCGTGGATTTTTCTCCGGGTTCTCCGGTATTCCCCTCCACATTTAGACTCAACGTCACGCGTTCAGAGTGTTTTCCCTCGCCTATAAAATGTCTACATGATGATGACGATAAGTCACTGCGTTGAGCCATCGTTTGAGGTGGCCAAGTTGCTTCTGAAAGATAAAAAAAAAGATCCACGTAGCTCAGCGGGGTCCTCAGCTGGGTAAAATAAAAAGGAAATCGTTTTAATCGTTTCGGGGTTTTTTACCTTCATAAATTAGGGGCCGTCCATAAATGACGTCACGCGGTTTTGAACGATTTTTTATCCCCCACCCCCTTTGTCACACGGCGTCACAAAAAGTCAGACCCCCCCCTTCAAATATGACGTCACAAAGCTCTGCCCCCTCCCCCCCCCCCCCAAAAAAAACATGCTTCAAATCGCTTTAAACTATTGTCATTGTAGTGCGTATTTAATGTGACGCTGCACTCTGATGTTGTAGGAGAAAACATTTATTAAAAAGTCTATTTAATTAAGTAGAACGTGTTGTCTGTATTTATGTAAAGTTGCGCATTTTGAAGTGACGTCACATTTCTCACCCCCCCCCCTGCTCGTCACACATCGTCACAAATGTCTGACCCTCCTCCCCCCCCTAGGTGCGTGACGTCATTAATGGACGGCCCCTTACCTTCACGAAGGCGTTGCGGACCTCCTGAGTCTGCGCCATGCTGAGCAGCGTCGTCACCTTCTCCCCGCGCATCAGCATCACCTTCTTGGTGAGGCACTCTTGAACCTCGGCCTCATCCACCTGCAGCGGACCGCAGCAGAGTAAAACCCCTCACCTCTCACTCACTCACCCCCCACCCCACCCCACCACCACTCACAACATATTTTTAAATCCTTTATATTAAGTTCACTTGCTTGCGTGCTTGCGTGCTTGCTTGCTTGCTTACGACCGTGCAAATCTTTCGATCGTTTTTTAACCCACTTCCCGTGATCCAATCGAGCTGACATTTTCCACACAGACTCGTTGTGCGTGACAATTTATTTTCGTGAAAATTTTTTTCCAAAATTTTACACTGTTTAGGGATTTTTTTTTTAATATTTAATTACCAATTGCTTAATGGTGGCAGACAATCATCTGACCCATAGGTGGCAGCCATCTCAAGCCAGAAGACGAGAGGACTCTAGCCGCCCCGATGCCACGCATATAAAGGATTTATAGTGAAAAACTTTGTTTTTACGGGTTAATTTTTTCCACCGGGCAAAACCGTGCCGTGCCGGGGGTAACCAGCGCCGATGACGTCGCGCTCGGTGAACGGTCGGAGAGAGACGCGCGGCGTTCCGACCGACGTCACAATCAAACAAAGACAAAGTCCCCCCCCCAGCCCGCCCCCCGTGTAGCCTTAACAGACTGTCGGGGCAAGTGCTGTTAGCGAGTAGAGCCTATGAAGGCAGGCACGGCACACGAGGGGGTGGGTGGCCAGGGTGTCCCAACCCAAAAAAATATCTAAATTTGAAAACTCATTTCCTGCCTAAAATATTACAAAAATTCACTAACACGTGGGATGGACTTGTTATTGATTTTTTACAATAATGTCTAATGGTGTATTGTATTACATTGCTCTGTTTTTACTTTTTTACCATTTCTTGTTTCATTGTATGTAATTGTAGAGATTAGGGATTAATAAAGTACAACCATAACCACAATCATATGAACAGAAATCTATGCATTGTTATATGAATACAAGTCCACATATTGTGGCCAAGGTTCAGCAAATTGTTGTTTTTATTTACATAGCATAGCCATTTTTTTATATAGCAATATATTGGGGGGGGGGGGCATTTTGAGCATATTTGACGGTGGATTCGGGGAAGTTGCTTGAAGTCACCTCGAGCAGCTTGGAGGCCCAGGTCAGGTGGTCGTTGGTGAGAATTTCGCAGCACTCAATATTGCTGCTCACCGTGCCTGTCGGGGTCACAGAGGCAAAGGTCCATCACATCGCCTTCAGCAGACTGGTCAGCGCAAGGGCCCAGTGAGCGAGCCGGCACCTACGAAGTCCGCCGCGGCCGCGCGGACAGCGGAGTTTGCGTGGCCTTCCCCAGTGGCGATGCTTACACATTTGCCGCGACCGGCTACTCGTTTGAGGCTGAGTCGACCTAGGGGGAAGGCCCAGGAACTGGTGTTTTGGTGGCCGTTAACGGGAATCGCCACTCGGGTCTCCGGGTTCAGGAGAGCGCATGGCGCTAACCGCTGCACGAGCTCGACCGGCTTACGGGAGCTCCGTTACAGCCGCCGCAAGCAGCATCTAAACCAGCGGTTCGTCTTCTTCTGAACCTGGGGTGCATCACGTGCCCACGGCGGGTGCGAGATGCCCTTTGCGGGGGTGCGGGACATGGCCAGGCTATTTTAGAAGGCAAATCATTGACAACACAAATTAAGCACGGGGGCACGTGTGTACAACTGATTTTTCGATTTAAAGCTTTCGTTACTGCAGGGATTCATCTTCTTGGTTCTTTCGGTAAAGTCACGTAGAAGGGAAATAATAAAATAATAATAATAAAACATAATAAAATTTCGATTGAAAGCTTTCGTGACTGCAGGGATTCATCTTCTTGGTTCTTTCGGTAAAGTCACGTAGAAGGGAAATAATAAAATAATAATAATAAAACATTATAAAATTTCGATTGAAAGCTTTCGTGACTGCAGGGATTCATCTTCTTGGTTCTTTCGGTAAAGTCACGTAGAAGGGAAATAATAAAATAATAATAATACAACATTATAAAATTTCGATTGAAAGCTTTCGTGACTGCAGGGATTCATCTTCTTGGTTCTTTCGGTAAAGTCACGTAGAAGGGAAATAATAAAATAAAATATTATTTTATTTTTTTCTTCTTTTATTTTATTTTTATTATTTTATTATTTCCCTTCTACGTGACTTTATGGAAAGAAATAAGAAGATACAACTTATTTGTTTCATCAAACCTATGTGCCTATTAACATTATACATTTGTAATGACTTAGAACTAAAGGGGTGCAAGGCTGCAGTAGGTAAAAAAAACACTTATCTATGCCATAAGATTTGTTTAATTTTACGAGATAGGGCCCACTGAGCTATTCCGTAAACGGCGGTCAGAGCCGTTGAACTCTGTTAATAATCTTGCTACTTTTATTAGGATGAAGTGAAACTTTATTCGTTGGGTCTTTCGGTAAAGTCACGTAGATAGGTTCAAAGAAAATAACAAAAAACTACGACGTATCAATCACAACAACAACCTGATGACGATCACTTGTGTTGTGATCTTAACGTCGCAATTACATACAATGAAACAAGAAATGGTAAAAAAGTAAAAACAGAGCAATGTAATACAATACACCATTAGACATTATTGTAAAAAATAAATAAAAAGTCCATCCCACGTGAATTTTTTTAATATATGAATTCCTGCAGTCACGAAATGCTTTAAGTCAAGATTTGAAGTGAAACTCATTGGAAACTATTTTTCTTTTACGAGGTGAGGCCTCACACAGCCATATGGCTCTTTTTCAGAAGCGACCTGGCTATCACAAATGATAGCTCAACGAATTGGGCTCATCATCATCATCATCACGTGGAAGTTGTATACCAGCCAAATACTCTCAACGCGTGTGACGTTAATTCTAAATGTGGAGGGGAAAACCAGAGAAAAATCCACTCGACCACGGGGAGAGAGAGACACACAAACTCCAAATATACAGCAGCAAGTATCGTCAGGGTCCGGATCGAAACCACGACCTCCTGTATACCAGGCGAGGTAGTTAACATCTCCGAGCCACCGTGATGATGATGAGAGAGATACACATGCTCCAAATATACAGCAGCAGGCGTCGTCAGGGTCGGGATCGAAACCACGACCTCCTGTATACCAGGCGAGGTAGTTAACATCTCCTAGCCACCGTGATGATGGTGAGAGAGAGACACGCAAACTCTAAATATACAGCAGCAGACGTCGTCAGGGTCGGGGTTGAACCCACGACCTCCTGTAGACCTGCTGCCAAGGCGATTTATCGCCCGCACCTTCTAGCTTGAGGTTCCCCAGGTGCAGGATGCTCGCCAGCATCTTGGAGATGTCCAGGTACTCAGTCTCGGAGAAGGCGAGCACCTTCATCGCGGAGCGGATGCTCGCAAAATCCTTGAGGTCGTCGCGCCCATCGCAGCGCGTGCAGTTGCCCTGCAGCGGCGAGCGTGGGGACACCGCAGCGACGGTCACGGCACGGGGGAAGAAAATAAATATAAATATTTGTCGGCTGGCAATGTTTCTTTTTGTTTTAGTGGCACGCGAAGAGAGAGAGCGAGAGACAGGACGATTTGAGAGAGAAGATGACACAGAGAGAGGGAACGACTCAGAGAGAGAGAGAGGACGACTCAGAGAGAGAGGACGATTTGAGAGAGAAAGAGGACAACTCAGAGAGAGAAAAGACGACTCAGAGAGAGAGAGAGAACGACTCAGAGAGAGAGGACGACTCAGAGAGAGAGAGGGCGACTCAGAGAGAGAGAGGACAACTCAGAGAGAGAGAGCGGACGATTCAGAGAGAGAGAGAAGACGGCCGAGAGGCTCCAGGAGAAGGAACCACGGATGATCAGAAAGTCACCCACGCGATGAGCCGGTGACAATTTCCCAAACTCAGCGGTCCTCAATATATGTTAAGGTGCCATCAGCCAATTTATCAGGCCGGCTTTTTTGTGTTTATTTTGTTGTCCTTCCCTAACACCACCGATTAGCACGGTTGGCTACGTACAGCCCTAAATAAATTTAACGTGGATGCATGACGAGCGTTCACACGCGGGACAAAAACCAGAGCGTCCGGAGACAGCTCGCGCGTGTGCGAGGGGGAAACGCTCTATCCTCCGCAGGTGGAACAGTCCACATCATTGCTGCACTGCCGCCTCCTGGCAGCGCCAGGGTTGCGGCTCATCCTCCTCCTCGACGCCTACCCACGGGAAGGGAGTTCCTGTGCTGCAGCGATCCACCAACCCTCGCAGCTGCACGGTCGGCCACGCACGGCGCGGTAGAAGTCCAACGTACGTGCCAGATCGAGGTCTCATCACCATCTGGATCTAGGTCTCATCACCATCTGGATCGAGGTCTCATCACTATCTGGATCGAGGTCTCTTAACCATCTGGATCGAGGTCTCATCACCATCTGGATCTAGATCTCATCGCCGTCTGGATCGAGGTCTCATCACCATCTGGATCGTGGTCTCATCACCATCTGGATCGAGGTCTCATCACCATCTGGATCGAGGTCTCATCACCATCTGGATCGAGGTCTCATCACCATCTGGATCGAGGTCTCATCACCATCTGGATCTAGATCTCATTGCCATCTGGATCGAGGTCTCATCACCATCTGGATCGAGATCTCATCACTATCTGGATCGAGGTCTCTTAACCATCTGGATCGAGGTCTCATCACCATCTGGATCTAGATCTCATCGCCATCTGGATCGAGGTCTCATCACCATCTGGATCGTGGTCTCATCACCATCTGGATCGAGGTCTCATCACCATCTGGATCGAGATCTCATCGCCATCTGGATCGAGGTCTCATCACCATCTGGATCGTGGTCTCATCACCATCTGGATCGAGGTCTCATCACCATCTGGATCGAGATCTCATCGCCATCTGGATCGAGGTCTCATCACCATCTGGATCGTGGTCTCATCACCATCTGGATCGAGGTCTCATCACCATCTGGATCGAGATCTCATCGCCATCTGGATCGAGGTCTCTTAACCATCTGGATCGAGGTACCTTCACTATCTGGATCAAGGTCGTCATCGTCAAGCGCGTTACTTAAGGCTGCCCCCCCTTCCCCCCCCCCCTGCTTATCCGTGGCAACGCGTCGGCAAAAAGTCCGAGGCGCTGGAGGTCACCGTGGTGAGGAAGGCGTAGTCCGCCGGCTTCCCGAGGCCCAGTCTCTTCTTTTGTTCGTCGCTCGAGCCGAGCAGTAGGCAGTAGAAGATGTGGTAGTTGCGCTCCTGCTCGGCCTGCGTTGTTGCGTGGGGAAATATAAAAGGGTGGGAGTCGGAGAAAGTGCCGCACCCCCACCAATCCCCTCCTCCCCCCGACGTTATTCGGACAGAGGACGACTCAGAGAGAGAGAGGATGACCCAGAGGGTCCAGAATCAGCCGGTGACAACAATTGCCCAAGCTCTGCGATCCTATCAGCCAATAATTATCAGCCGGGTTTTTTTTTTGTGACAGTATCCGAATAATGTGGTCACTGTTTGCCTCAACGACATTGTTCGGAGAGCATCGGACAGTATCCGAATAATGTCGCGAGACAAACAGTAACCACAAAACAAAACGAGTGCTCGTGAAAAGTGGAGTAAAAAAAGTCGGCCTGTGCGCATTGTATTCATGTCGCCAGTGAACACATATCAACGAAAGCATATTGTGTAGGCGGGTTTACGACGGCGTGTGGCTGTTATTGTGCAGGATGTGGTGCCTTGGTTGCCGTGGCTTATTTCTAGAGTCGTGTCAGCTGATTTTTAATTGTCGTCGAGTCTTTTGGCGGTGTCTATGGGGTTGTGTCGTGTGGACTTGAGCGTCACGGGAACAGCGTTTGAGTGCTTTGTTGTTTTGTTTCGTATTGTTTATAAATGCCTTCCGTTGGTTCATTCGTAGGTTCATTCAGACGCTGTCTTTCCGACAGCCCTGTTCTTCACCTGAGGACGGCTGCTTGCGTTGTGGCCGATACGTCGTGAGAATTGTATTTTATTATGTTTTATTTTTATTATTTTATTATTTCCCTTCTACGTGACTTTACCGAAAGAACCAAGAAGATGCCTGCCATTGTTAGATAAGACAGTTGTATCACTGTCGCGGGAAGGCCAATAGCACGATCATCTTTTCAGAGGTCACTCACAACAGCCCCACCTCGTGGAAATATTACGAGCCTCCACTGTCGGATACAAAGTAGAGGGGGTTTTTTTGGAGGGTGGAGTAGCACGGTTGGACCTGGGCCCTGGTGCTAGGTTAGAAATGAGGGGGCCCTATGTCCGCCTTTCTCCATCCATTCACTGGACATCTGTGGAACAAAAATAGCTTCACAGCTCATCGGATTCCTCCGGTATGAAAAAATTGTCTGATGATGATCATCATAATATGATGACTTTGATAATGATGATGATGACAATGATGATGATGGCGACGATGACGACGATGACGACGTTGACGACGATGTTGATGATGACACTGACGGCGATGGGTACCTGCCCACACACGCGCGTCTTCTCCAGGAGGTACTGCTCGATGCGTGCTCCCTCGATGACGCTTTTCTCGTTGAAGTGAATCTCCACGTACTTCCCGAAGCGGCTCGAGTTGTCGTTCCGGATCGTCTTGGCGTTGCCGAAGGCTGCGGCGCAGCAGGCGGCACGTGGTTATCATTTTCATGTTATCATCATTATTATTATCGTATCGTACGTTCATATAGCGCCTTAGCCAAGGCGCTGTACGGTGAACTAACCACGGTACAAGACGGTTGGTGAGATGACACGACATGAGCGGATGGGATATGTGTAAAAATGAGGCGGTGATGACGACGCGTGGAATGATTGTCGCGGTTATTACGCCACCCGCCGGTATTAATCAGGCCGGCAGCGTGCGAACCTCGCGTGCGATACGGCCAGCACAGTTTTCGGGGTCTCCGGCCCAAAGACCTGGAACACGTTACCAGCTCACGTTCGAGAAGTCCATCCCTGAGTTGTTGTCGTTGTTGTTGTTTCAGAGAGCCTACTTCAATGTGTGATCAGTGCGCATCCGTGATGGACTGGACTCATAAGAGTGCGTAATATCAAATGTTCTTACTTACCTACATCCATACATTACGTTCATGAAGCAATTTTACACGTAGGCTTTCCTGACCAATATCATCCATAACAGACTGTAAAAGTTGTGGCTTGGCTCTCCAACACACCGGCGTGCTGTACTAGTGACGAATTGGCACGTTCTGTTTACGTGACAACCCTTACTAGTTGGCTGTGCCGGGTGGTGGCGGGCTTTAATGACACATTTATATATTTACGCGTTCACGAAGCAGTCCGCAAAGAGCCGCTTGCGTCACCGGAGGCGGCAGGTTGCCGGCCCCCTGACCTAGCTCACGTTTGTTCGGATCTGAGCTCATGTATGTGACCCTGGGGGGGGGCCTCCATCGCACTCTTTACTCGCCGCCCTCTGAGAATTCGCCCGCTTCACTGAATCACTTAAGCGCGAGAGCCCGCAGGCGCGCTTGGCTCCGGAGCCGCGCACCTTCGAGGATGGGGTTCGCCTCCAGGATCTGCTGCTCCACCCAGGAGTGCTGACCGCTCACGGCCGCCAGGAACTGCAGGATGAGCTTGGTGCTCTCCGTCTTGCCAGCGCCGGACTCCCCGCTGTGGGCAGGGCAGGGTCGGGAGGTCACGGTCAGGAGCCGAGAGGTCAAAATGCCATTGAGATCGCGTCCCACCCTCGCCGTTGCTTGCTTCATTTCTTCCTTGCGACATCTGATCTTCAGGAGGTCTTACGGTCGCGTGGCCACTCTCCAAGATCTGGTGGCCATCCAGCAGAGGTCGCAAGCGGGTACCCGATACCCGTACCCTACCCGATACCCGGCTAGCCGTTTGCGACCCTGGTGCGGCCGGGTACGGGTACGGGTAGCCGCACGTGACTCACCCCAACCAATGAGTGAGAATGCCGTGAGTCACTGGTGAGTCACCGTTTGTCACTCATTTCCCAACGTCTTGTCTCTTCTCACAATTCAAGTTCCTAGAATCAACCCACCTGCGCCTGCAACATGGCTTCATCCCAGAGGTTACAATCGGGTACCCGATACCTGTACCCTACCCGATACCTGGGTACCCGTTTGTGACCCTGGTGCGGCCGGGTACGGGTACGGGTAAGGAATCAAAACCCGTTTGCGACCTCTGCCAGCCCGGTCTCAGAACCATCTGGATCGAGGTCTCAGGACCATCTGGATATAAGTCTCATCACCATCTGGATCGAGGCCTCATGACCATCTGGATCGAGGTTTCATCACCATCTGGATCGAGGTCTCATCACCATCTGGATCGAGGTCTCATCACCATCTGGATCTAGGTATCGACAAATGCTCCAACTGTGCCCCCCACGTCACAAACCTCATACTTACAGCCTCCAAAAGAGCTTCACAGCTCATCGGATTGCCCCCTCCCTCCCCCCACCCCCACCCCTTGCCACGTGACTGCCTACCCTCTCACCTGATGATGCAGCACTGGTTGCGCTCGTTGCGGCGCATGTTGAAGTGGGCGTTGTCGGCGAGCGCGAAGATGTGTGGCGGCAGCTCGCCCACCTTGCGCCCACGGTACTGCTGGATCGCCTCGGGCGAGTAGACGTTCAGCGTCTTGTAGGGGTTCACGGCGACCAGGATGGAGCCCGTGTACGTCTGCACGCGCGCCCCACAGCGACAGCGGGTGTTGCCACGGGAATGGCACTGGGAGCTATGGGCACGGTGGCGTGATGTTAACTACCTCGCCTGGTATGCAGGAGGTCGTGGGTTCGATCGCGACCCTGACGCCTGCTGCTGTATATTTGGAGTTTGCGTGTCTCTCTCTCTTATCAACGAGGTGGCTAGGAGATGTTAACTCCCTCGCCTGGTATGCAGGAGGTCGTGGGTTCGTTCCCGACTCTGACGCCTGCTTTATAAAATAGAATTTGTGTGTCTCTCTCTCTTATCATCATAGTGACTAGGAGATGTTAACTCCCTCGCCTGGTATGCAGGAGGTCGTGGGTTCGATCCCGACTCTGACGCCGACTGTATACTTGGAGTTTGCGTCTCTCTCTCAGCATCATCACGGTGGTTAAGAAATGTTACCACCCTCGCCTGGTGTGCAGGAGGTCGTGGGTTCGTTCCCGACCCTGACGCCTGCTGCTGTATATTTGGAGTTTGCGTGTCTCTCTCTCTCTCCACAATTAGAAACAGTGTACGTGTGTGAATGTGTGTACACTTGGGAAACAAAGGCGGCCGGGCGTGGGGCTGGCCACCCACCTCCTCGTGTGCCATAGGTGCTTACTAACAGCACTTGTCCCAACGGTCTGTTAAGGCTATACGGGGGAACTTTGTCTTAGTTTGTATGTACACCCATACGCGCACGTACACTGAGTGCGTGTGTATGTGCGTACACACGCTTGGTGCACGTGTGAATACACGCGTGCGTGCGTATGGGTGTACACACGGACACACACAGAGTGCGCGTGCGTACGTGCGCGTGTACGCTCAGTGTACGCTGTGTGCACACGTGTGCGCGTGCACCCACGTATATGAGGTCCTCCCGGTATCGCGTGAGCAGGTTGCGAAGGATTCCCGCCTCGTGCAGGTCCCCCAGGCGGATCATGTCCTCCACGCCCGTCACCGACGTGGGGTGCATCAGCCGGATGAGGCCCTCGTTGGCCGGAGTCACCCAGTGCTCCTGCAGCACATTGGGGACGCGGCCACAGCGGTGACAGCATCGACACGACGACGTCAACGACAGCGGTGACAGCGTTGGTGACGGTGGCCGCAGCGGTGTCGGTGGCGACAGCGGTGACGGTGGTGACGGTGGTGACGGTGGTGACGGCGGTGACGGTGGTGACGGTGGTGACGGTGGTGACGGTGGCCGCAGCGGTGTCGGTGGCGACAGCGGTGACGGTGGTGACGGTGGTGAAGGTGGTGACGGTGGTGACGGCGGTGACGGTGGTGACGGTGGTGACGGTGGTGACGGTGGTGACGGTGGCCGCAGCGGTGTCGGTGTTGACAGCCTACAAGGGAGATCTTCGGTGCCGAAATGGCGCGGGTGCGACGAGTGGCGTGCAAACAGCCGATCGGCAAACTGGCCGGCTTCTACAACGCGTAGCTCATCAGCAAGCACACCATCACCACTACCAGCAAACTGGCCGGTTTCTACAACACACAGCTCATCAGCAAGCACACCATCACCACTACCAGCAAACTGCCCGGCTTCTACAACGCGTAGCTCATCAGCAAGCACACCATCACCACTACCGGCAAACTGCCCGGCTTCTACAACGCGTAGCTCATCAGCAAGCACACCATCACCACTACCGGCAAACTGCCCGGCTTCTACAACGCGTAGCTCATCAGCAAGCACACCATCACCACTACCAGCAAACTGCCCGGCTTCTACAACGCGTAGCTCATCAGCAAGCACACCATCACCACTAGCAGCAAACTGCCCGGCTTCTACAACGCGTAGCTCATCAGCAAGCACACCATCACCACTACCAGCAAACTGGCCGGTTTCTACAACACACAGCTCATCAGCAAGCACACCATCACCACTACCAGCAAACTGCCCGGCTTCTACAACGCGTAGCTCATCAGCAAGCACACCATCACCACTACCAGCAAACTGGCCGGCTTCTACAACGCGTAGCTCATCAGCAAGCACACCATCACCACTACCAGCAAACTGCCCGGCTTCTACAACGCGTAGCTCATCAGCAAGCACACCATCACCACTACCAGCTAACTGCCCGGCTTCTACAACGCGTAGCTCATCAGCAAGCACACCATCACCACTACCAGCAAACTGCCCGGCTTCTACAACGCGTAGCTCATCAGCAAGCACACCATCACCACTACCAGCAAACTGCCCGGCTTCTACAACGCGTAGCTCATCAGCAAGCACACCATCACCACTACCAGCAAACTGCCCGGCTTCTACAACGCGTAGCTCATCAGCAAGCACACCATCACCACTACCAGCAAACTGCCCGGCTTCTACAACGCGTAGCTCATCAGCAAGCACACCATCACCACTACCAGCAAACTGCCCGGCTTCTACAACGCGTAGCTCATCAGCAAGCACACCATCACCACTACCAGCTAACTGGCCGGTTTCTACAATGCGTAGCTCATCAGCAAGCACACCATCACCACTACCAGCAAACTGCCCGGCTTCTACAACGCGTAGCTCATCAGCAAGCACACCATCACCACTACCAGCAAACTAGCCGGTTTCTACAACGCGTAGCTCATCAGCAAGCACACCATCACCACTACCAGCAAACTGCCCGGTTTCTACAACGCGTAGCTCATCAGCAAGCACACCATCACCACTACCAGCAAACTGGCCGGTTTCTACAACGCGTAGCTCATCAGCAAGCACACCATCACCACTACCAGCAAACTGCCCGGCTTCTACAACGCGTAGCTCATCAGCAAGCACACCATCACCACTACCAGCTAACTGGCCGGTTTCTACAACGCGTAGCTCATCAGCAAGCACACCATCACCACTACCAGCAAACTGGCCGGCTTCTACAGCACACAGAAATAGACATCGATACAGACAGACAAACAGAGACAACGACAAACAGACACATAGATGGACGGACAGAAGGAGACGACAACAATCAATAATGCAGACAGACTCAACAGCAGACAGACAGGGAGGCAAACAGACAAGCAGACCGGCAAACAGATTGGAAAATTCGGCAGATAAACACACAGACAGACAAGCAGACACACAGCCCTACAAGCAGACGGACACGCGGACGGCAGTGATTCGGGCAGACGGACACGCCACTCACGGTGCCTTCGTCATCCAGCAGCAGAACTTTGCCGGAGTCGGAGAGTTTGACAACGGCTCCGGTGGGGACCGCAAACTCCCCGGGATTCTCCACGTCCAGGAAGACATGGTCGCCCTGGCCACACAGCAACAAACAAGCAAACAACGACAACAAACAACAACACGCAACAACAAACACAAACACAACAACAAACAGATCAACAAACGCCCAACAAACAACAACAAACAACAAACGAAATTCAACAACAAACCCATCAACAAACACAACACACACAGCAACAAACACAACAACAAACGCCCAACAAACAACAACAAACAACAAACGAAAATCAACAACAAACCCATCAACAAACACAACAACAAACGCATAACAAACAACGACAATAACAAATACACAGCAGACAACAACAAACACAACAAACGACAACAAACAACAAACAGTTTAATTTAAAACATGTTCTTTGCTGCATATTGAGTCAAACTGTTAAAACAACGACAACGACGACACACTTTAACTTTTAACAGTTTGATACTCCGGATTTGAAGCTTTCGTGACTGCAAGGAATCATCTTCTTAGGTTTTTTCGGTAAAGTCACGTAGAAAGTAAAATAAAATAAAAACAAAATCACGACGTTTTGTGTTGCCTCCGAAACGTCGTGATTTTGTTTTTAGTTTGATACTCTTTGGTTCTTTCGGTAAAGTCACGTAGGTAGAAAAGGTGGGTGTTGCGATCGAAACGTCGCGATTTAATTTTATTTTCTACCTACGTGACTTTACCGAAAGAACCAAAGAGTATCAAACTAAAAACAAAATCACGACGTTTCGGAGGCAAAACAAAACGTCGTGATTTTGTTTTTATTTTATTTTACTTTCTACGTGACTTTACCGAAAAAACCTAAGAAGATGATTCCTTGCAGTCACGAAAGCTTCAAATCCGGAGTATCAAACTGTTAAAAGTTAAAGTGTGCCGTCGTTGTCGTCGTTGTTGTTCCGATGAAATGGAAGGAACCCGGAAGGAGAGGAAAAGCTAACAAGAGCGTGGCAGGCTTGACCAAGAACAAGACATCATCGTGAGAGATTTGGAGCCACAAGGATTGTGGCCACGACTTGGCACATGAGCGAGGGAACAACACGTGACATGAACCCCCCCCCTACGACGGGCTTAGCTGCCCCATGGGTCGTGGTGGTGGTGATGATGATGGTGATGAACATTGAGACTGGGCCTTACAGAGCACATACACCGTCAACCCATGCGGTTTAGCCCGTATTCTTGTATACAGGGAAAATTGAGTTTTCAGGTCCATACGGCATACAGCCGTTTCAATACGGGCACAAACAAATGTTGTCTATTTGTGTTTCTCCCTTGTGATGGGACTTTGTAGGATGAACGTTGAGATTTAGAAGTGCACGGGGTGACCAATAAGGTCTGAATTCGTCTGTAGTAAGGTAGGGCACTGATAAGGAGTTGACAGGTTTGCTGCTATACACTACACTATGTCTCTGTGTGAGTCTATGTCTCTGTGTGAGGCTATGGGTCTATGTGTGAGTCTATGGGTCTCTGTGTGAATCGATGGATCTCTGTGTGAATCTATGGATCTCTGTGTGAGTCTCGGGTCTCTGTGCGAGTCAATGGGTCTCAGTGTGAGTCTATGGGTCTCTTAAAGAATATATGGGTCTCTGTGTGATGAGTCTATGGGTATCTGTGTGAGTCTATGGGTATCTATGCATATATGTTGAACTTCGCACCGTAACGTAGCCAATTGTGCTATAACCCGTCTGTGTCTAACACGTGCCTTTCATGTTGTTGTAGTCGCCTTCAAGTATAATGCCTTTGAAGAATCGTATTTGTTAAGGGTCTACATTCAGTTGTTTCCTGTTAAGGGTTTTTTAAAATCAGTTTTATTCAAGGGCTTGTGTTCAGTTTTATCTGTTTAGGAATGTGTCTGTTCAGGATTATATTAAATTGTACCTGTCAAGGGTTTTATCAGTTAAGGTTGATTTATTTGTGTGTTAAATCAGTAAAGTTTTTTTTTTAGGTTTAATTCATGAGGTGTTCGTTAAGGGTCAGGGTTGACTCAATCTTAAGCTTCGCTCGCTGGGACCACCGGCTCAGACAATTGCTCACGTTTGTCGTAAGCCAGGGCCGGAGTTCGAGCTCAGGCCAACTCCGGGTTCATAGTGCGGTAGATTTACGTGCCCCACGACCACTGCCCTACCCCCACTAAGTATTTACGACATGTCACGGAGTCAGAGGCGGAAGGGTCAAAGATTACTTTTTCTTTACATTCCTGATCTGGAGTCTTATTTCCCACTTTTAAGTCACAAAGGCAATTGACCTATGCGTTGCAATTCCACGCCCGGAGAAAAATCTACGCGCCCACGGAGAGAGAGACACGCAAACTCCAAATATACAGCAGCAGGCGTCAGGGTCGTGATCGAACCCACGGCCTCCTGCACACCAGGCGAGGTAGTTAACATCTCACAGCCACCTTGGCACACCTAACCCAAAGCATCGTGGCCGTACTTAAAAATAATAATTAGAAAACCAACCTTTATTTCTTTGAAAGCGCTCGTCTTAAGCCCATGCAGTCGTAAATACAACCACCAATCATTTAGGAATCATTACGAATCTTCAAATGAGTAACTTCTGAGCGTTAAGCCAGGCGGCAGAGCCAATCGGAGAAAGCGAGGCTCTTGAGCGTGGGGTGAAAGGGCACGGCGTGTGACAGGACGACATCTGTGAAACTACTGAGCGATCTGTAAAACTACTAGGACATCTGTGAAACTACCGGGACATCTGTAAAACTATTGCGACATCTGTGAAACTACTGGGACATCTGTGAAACTACTGGACATCTGTAAAACTATTGCGACATCTGTGAAACTATTGAGACATCTGTGAAACTACTGGGACATCTGTGAAACTACCGGGACATCTGTAAAACTATTGCGACATCTGTGAAACTACTAGGACATCTGTGAAACTACTGGGACATCTGTGAAACTACCGGGACATCTGTGAAACTATTGCGACATCTGTGAAACTACTGGACATCTGTGAAACTACTGGGACATCTGTGAAACTACTGGGACATCTGTGAAACTACTAGGACATCTGTGAAACTAATGAACATCTGTGAAACTACTAGGAAATCTCTGAAACTAACGGGACATCTGTGAAATTACTGGACATCTGTAAAACTACTGGGACATCTGTGAAACTACTAGGACATCTGTGAAACCGGGACATCTGTGAAACTACCGGGACATCTGTGAAACTACTGGACATCTGTGAAGCTACCAGGACATATGTGACACTACTGGAACATCTGTGACACTATTGAGACATCTGTGAATCTACTGGGACATCTGTGCATAGCTCTTCGGATTTCTCCAGTGCAAATCAATATTCTGATTCTGACAATGGGCCCAGTTGGTCAAAAGCCAGCTGGGTACAAAGGTTCGTCAACCAGGTTCTGGCCTCCATCTCGTGGTTAACGTGGAGTTGGCAGCGGTCACGATAGCCGGCTGCCCACAAAAGTCGTGTTTGCCGTCCTGCGGTGGAACTGCCAATTTGCGTAACGGCTGTACGGGTGGTTAAATCGATCCATCCTCAATTCGGTCGTCACCAGCACCCCCGTGTGCTCACCCCCCCCCCCTCTCCCCCGACTTCCTCGTTCCGTCCGTCTTGTGACCCCTTCATTGTCGGAGACGTGCGGTTGATGATGGCGAAAATCGTGGATTCGTTTTGCCACTGAATATTCTGATTGTCGGAGACATGACGTTGTTGATGATCATGATGACGAAAATCGTGGATTAATTTGCCACTAAATATTTTCATTGTCGGAGACATGACGCTGTTGATGATGATGATGGTTACGACAATCAGGCATTCATTTGTCACCGAATAGTTTCATCTTCGGAGTCGTGACGACGGTGATGGCGACGACGACGACATTCAAGGATTCATTTGCCAACCGAATATGTTTTCGAGGTCTTTGGCAGACTGTGGCAGGCACGTGACTCACGGTAACAGCCATCGGGTTCACGCTGTGACGACATCGATGACGCAGCAGCAGCTGTTGCTATTTTTTCGCCGATTTCAAATTCACTTCATATTGGTTTTTTTTGCACATTTCTGTGAGCCTGGTGACTATTTTAACCCCTGACTTTCTCTCTCTCTCTCTCTATCGAGTTTGTCTCCTGGTTACACAAAAAAAGAGATAAGGGCCGTCCATAAATGACGTCACGCGATTTTGGACGATTTTTGACCCCCCCCCCTCGTTACACGGCGTCACCAAACGTCAGACACCCCCTGAAATATAACGTCACAAAGCTCTGCCACCCACCCCCCCCCAAAATAAAACATGCTTCAAATCGCTTTAAACTATTGTCATTGTAGTGCGTATTTAATGCGGCGCTGCACTCTGATGTTGTAGGATAAAACATTGATACAGCTGTCGTGCTGTGACGGTTCCACCTGAAGACGGAAGCTTGTGTTGCCTCCGAAACGTCGTGATTTTTATTTCATTTTGATTTTACTTTTATTTAGAAAAAAAAATTACCTACGTGACTTTACCGAAAAAAACCTAAGAATATGAGTCATTATTTTATTTCCATCAGGAGATAAGAATTGCGAGGTGATTTATTTCATGGTGGTGACAGTTTCGGGAGGAGCGGTGGTTATCGCACTGCACTTCGAACCGGCAACTACCTGATATTTGATTCCAGGCAGTGGCGAATGTCAGTGACGAGGGATATCTGAACACGTCCTGGTTGGGAATAGGAGGAGGAGGTAGTGATGGGTGGGACACGTGGTGTGGAGGGTGGAGGAGTAGGATTGGGTAAGAAAATTTCAGGCGGGAAAAAGAGGTAGTGATGGGTGGGACACGTGTGGAGGAGGATTGGAGGAACGTTGGTGTAGCGGTTAGTGCGCTGCGCTGCGAACCCGACGAACCCAAGATTGATTCCCGCTCACGACCGAGCAACACGGGTGACAATTATTTTAACCGGTCATGGCCACCCCTAGGTCGACTCGGCCTCAAATGAGGACCTGGTGCGGTGTATAAATATCGCCACTGGGGGAGACAGAGATGGCCGGGCGTAATGTTGGGTCACCCACCCTCTCGTGTACCTTGCCGACCTTCATAGGTGCTGCTACTTGCTAATAGCACTTGCCCCCAACAACCTGTAACAAGCTATACGGGGGTGGATCTATGCCTTTGTCAGTGGCGTGTGACATCTGAACTGATCACTGGGATCACTGCACACTTTACAAGCGCAGCACTTGGCAAACAACCGCCAGGCCCAACCCCAACAACCACCAGGTTCGACCCCAACAACCACCAGGTACGACCCCAACAACCGCCAGGTTCGACCCCAACAACCGCCAGGTTCGACCCCAACAACCGCCAGGTACGACCCCAACAACCGCCAGGTTCGACCCCAACAACCGCCAGGTTCGACCCCAACAACCGCCAGGTTCGACCCCAACAACCGCCAGGTTCGACCCCAACAACCGCC
Organism: Lampetra planeri; assembly: GCF_965212315.1. Lineage (NCBI taxonomy): Eukaryota > Metazoa > Chordata > Hyperoartia > Petromyzontiformes > Petromyzontidae > Lampetra > Lampetra planeri. The sequence continues at coordinate 6,372,660 of NC_136157.1, forward strand.
AGGTTTGACCCCAACAACCGCCAGGTTTGACCCCAACAACCCCCAGGCCCAACCCCAACAACCGCCAGGTTCGACCACAACAACCGCCAGGTTCGACCACAACAACCACCAGGTTCGACCCCAACAACCGCCAGGTTCGACCCCAACAACCGCCAGGCGCGACCCCAACAACCGCCAGGCTCGACCCCAACAACCGCCAGGCTCGACCCCAACAACCGCCAGGCTCGACCCCAACAACCGCCAGGCCCGACCCCAACAACCGCCAGGCTCGACCCCAACAACCGCCAGGTTCGACCCCAACAACCGCCAGGTTCGACCCCAACAACCGCCAGGTTCGACCCCAACAACCGCCAGGCCCGGCCCCAACAACCGCCAGGTACGACCCCAACAACCGCCAGGTTCGACCCCAACAACCGCCAGACGCGACCCCAACAACCGCCAGGCTCGACCCCAACAACCACCAGGTCGACCCCAACAACCACCAGGTCGACCCCAACAACCACCAGGTCAACCCCAACAACCGCCAGGTTCGACCCCAACAACCACCAGGTCGACACCAACAACCATCAGGTCGACCCCAACAACCACCAGGTCGACCCCAACAACCACCAGGTCGACCCCAACAACCGCCAGGTTCGACCCCAACAACCACCAGGCTCGACCCCAACAACCGCCAGGTTCGACCCCAACAATCGCCAGGCCCAACCCCAACAACCACCAGGTTCGACCCCAACAACTACCAGGTTCGACCCCAACAACCGCCAGGCGCGACCCCAACAACCGCCAGGTTCGACCTCAACAACCACCAGGCTCGACCCCAACAACCGCCAGGTTCGACCTCAACAACCACCAGGTTCGACCCCAACAACCGCCAGGTTCGACCCCAACAACCGCCAGGCGCGACCCCAACAACCGCCAGGTTCGACCCCAACAACCGCCAGGTTCGACCTCAACAACCGCCAGGTTCGACCCCAACAACCGCCAGGTTCGACCCCAACAACCGCCAGGCGCGACCCCAACAACCGCCAGGTTCGACCTCAACAACCACCAGGCTCGACCCCAACAATCGCCAGGCCCAACCCCAACAACCACCAGGTTCGACCCCAACAACTACCAGGTTCGACCCCAACAACCGCCAGGCGCGACCCCAACAACCGCCAGGTTCGACCTCAACAACCACCAGGCGCGACCCCAACAACCGCCAGGTTCGACCCCAACAACCACCAGGCTCGACCCCAACAACCGCCAGGCGCGACCCCAACAACCGCCAGGTTCGACCCCAACAACTACCAGGTTCGACCCCAACAACCGCCAGGCGCGACCCCAACAACCGCCAGGTTCGACCTCAACAACCACCAGGCGCGACCCCAACAACCACCAGGTTCGACCTCAACAACCACCAGGCTCGACCCCAACAACCGCCAGGCCCGACCCCAACAACCGCCAGGCGCGACCTCAACAACCGCCAGGTTCGACCTCAACAACCGCCAGGCTCGACCCCAACAACCACCAGGTCCGACCGCAACAACCGCCAGGTTCGACCAAACAATTGCCAGGTCCGACCCCAACAACAACCGTCAGGTCGACCCCAACAACCGCCAGGCACGACTCCAACAACCGCCAGGTTCGACCCCAACAACCGCCAGGTTCGACCCCAACAACCGCCAGGTTTGACCCCAACAACCGCCAGGTTCGACCCCAACAACCGCCAGGTTTGACCCCAACAACCGCCAGGTTTGACCCCAACAACCGCCAGGCCCAACCCCAACAACCGCCAGGCTCGACCCCAACAACCGCCAGGTTCGACCCCAACAACCACCAGGTTCGACCCCAACAACCACCAGGTTCGACCCCAACAACCACCAGGTTCGACCCCAACAACCGCCAGGTTCGACCCCAACAACCACCAGGTTCGACCCCAACAACCACCAGGTTCGACCCCAACAACCACCAGGTGCGACCCCAACAACCGCCAGGTTCGACCCCAACAACCGCCAGGCGCGACCCCAACAACCGCCAGGTTCGACCCCAACAACCGCCAGGTTCGACCCCAACAACCGCCAGGCTCGACCCCAACAACCGCCAGGCTCGACCCCAACAACCGCCAGGCTCGACCCCAACAACCGCCAGGCGCGACCCCAACAACCGCCAGGCTCGACCCCAACAACCGCCAGGCTCGACCCCAACAACCGCCAGGCTCGACCCCAACAACCGCCAGGCCCGACCCCAACAACCGCCAGGCTCGACCCCAACAACCGCCAGGTTCGACCCCAACAACCGCCAGGTTCGACCCCAACAACCGCCAGGCCCGACCCCAACAACCGCCAGGTACGACCCCAACAACGCCAGGTTCGACCCCAACAACCGCCAGGCGCGACCCCAACAACCGCCAGGCTCGACCCCAACAACCGCCAGGTTCGACCCCAACAACCACCAGGTCGACCCCAATAACCACCAGGTCGACCCCAACAACCACCAGGTCGACCCCAACAACCACCAGGTCAACCCCAACAACCGCCAGGTTCGACCCCAACAACCACCAGGTCGACTCCAACAACCATCAGGTCGACCCCAACAACCACCAGGTCGACCCCAACAACCACCAGGTCGACCCCAACAACCGCCAGGTTCGACCCCAACAACCGCCAGGCTCGACCCCAACAACCGCCAGGTTCGACCCCAACAACCGCCAGGTTCGACCCCAACAATCGCCAGGCGCGACCCCAACAACCGCCAGGCCCAACCCCAACAACCGCCAGGTTCGACCCCAACAACCGCCAGGCGCGACCCCAACAACCGCCAGGTTCGACCTCAACAGCCGCCAGGCTCGACACCAACAACCGCCAGGATCGACCCCAACAACCACCAGGTCCGACCGCAACAACCGCCAGGTTCGACCAAACAATTGCCAGGTCCGACCCAACAACAACCGTCAGGTCGACCCCAACAACCGCCAGGTTCGACCCCAACAACCGCCAGGCACGACTCCAACAACCGCCAGGCCCGACCGCAACAACCGCCAGGTTCGACCCCGACAACCGCCAGGCGCGACCCCAACAACCGCCAGGCCCGACCGCAACAACCGCCACTTCCGACCAAACAATTGCCAGGTCCGACCCAACAACAATCGCCAGGCAGGACCCCAATAACCGCCAGGCGCGACCGACAGCAGAGGGTTTGGGCAACCAAAATTAACAACCAATCAATAACTGCCACGAAGCCGTGGGCCCTTAAAGAGGCTGAATGCAACTCCGCACAAAAAGATCCGTAGTACATTTACGTACTTTTTTTACCAACTTTGTTCGTAATTATCTTGATCATCATTCCTACTACGACTATAGTCGGCCAAACAACGAGACGGTGGACTTTGCTCGAACAGTGCAGAGATATGAGCAGAGAAACCGCACACATTTAATTAAACTCAACCATAAAGACTTTTTTTATTTTACCGGGTATGGCAACCGTTGAGTAATAACATAGTTCTTCTTTTCCAAGAACTAAGTAGAGACCCACTGAGCAATAACATCGCTCTCTTTCAGAAGTGGTACCTAACCCACACACAAATGATAGCCCAACTAAGTAGAGACCCACTGAGCAATAACATCGCTCTCTATCAGAAGTGGTACCTGACCCACACACAAATGATAGTCCAACTCAAGTAGAGACCCACTGAGCAATAACATCGCTCTCTATCAGAAGTGGACCCTGGCCCACACACAAGTGATAGCCCAACTAAGTAGAGACCCACTAATCAATAACATCGCTCTCTTTCAGAAGCCGTACCTGACCCACACACAAATGATAGCCCAACGAAGTAGAGACCCACTAATCAATAACATCGCTCTCTTTCAGAAGCCGTACCTGACCCACACACAAATGATAGCCCAACTAAGTAGAGACCCACTGAGCAATAACATCGCTCTCTATCAGAAGTGGTACCTGACCCACACACAAATGATAGCCCAACTAAGTAGAGACCCACTAATCAATAACATCGCTCTCATTCAGAAGTGGTACCTGACCCACACACAAATGATAGCCCAACGAAGTAGAGACCCACTAATCAATAACATCGCTCTCTTTCAGAAGCCGTACCTGACCCACACACAAATGATAGCCCAACGAAGTAGAGACCCACTAATCAATAACATCGCTCTCTATCAGAAGCGGTACCTGACCCACACACAAATGATAGTCCAACTCAAGTAGAGACCCACTGAGCAATAACATCGCTCTCTATCAGAAGTGGACCCTGGCCCACACACAAGTGATAGCCCAACGAAGTGGGCTCATCATCATCACCACGTCGACATTTATCGCAGCAGCAGCAGCAGCAGCAGCCAAATAATGATGTTGCTGCTGATTCTAAACGCGCACTCACCTGCCGAAGGATGACCATGTCGCCTCCTGATCGACTGCCTCCACCGGCACCTGAACGTCGACAAAGCATTTTGTTCTCATCAGGTTCGGGGGTAGAGGGGTATGAAGAGAACTCCCAGATCCAACAGCGGGCAGAGGCAGAGATTTACAAATCGCTCGACAGCGTTGGGTTGGTTGTTGTTAACGGCGTTGGCCGAAAGACGACGCCAATCGGCTTGCGATGATGATGATGACGATTGTTATTTTTTGTCTGTTTGTTTTCGTTCACGCGTCCTCGCAAAGAAAACGGCTTTGGCTCGGACCCCCGTGCCTCGTGAGAAAAGCGTCGGGTCACCGCCAATTCGTTTTCGTTGTGCCGATGGTGGTCGTGGTGGTTGCTGGTGGCGCTGGTGGTAATGTTTCACCGATGTGGGCAAAACGCCGTGCGGTCCCTCCGCCGGTGGTTTATGGCGGAGAAAATTGTAAAGTTAAATAAAAACCCGAGCGGGACCTTTGGAGGTGGATCTGCGCGTTAATGATCGCGGGAACTGAGAGAGCGCGGGGGATGTAGACTGGGGAACGGGGATGTTAAGGAGGAAAACTGTGACGTTTTTAAGAGTCATTATGGGCTGCTCTAAATACCCACGTGATGGTTAAGCCCATTTTATTGAGCTACCATTTGTGGCCAGGCCGCCTCTGAAAAAGTAGCGAATAGCTCAGTGGGCTTTACATGACAAGATGACAAAATATAAGTTAGTTTTATTTGTAAATGTATTTTGTGGTGATTTGTTTACCTTGCCTATACTGTGCACTGCTATCGTGTTCCTGTATTGTGTTTGTTGTTGTAACCTTCTGACCTCGTGGCCCCCTACTGGACAATTTGTGAAAAAAATAGCTTTTCTAGCTCATTGGATTCCACATCCAGGATAAATAAAGATTCTGTTTCTGAATTACCCAAGTTGACCCGTGTTTCTCCAGATTAATCACGGTGCGAAAAAAGTTCAACATCAGAATCTGTAATTATACTGGAGGAATCCGATGAGGTGTGAAGCTCTTTTTCACAGATGTCCCGTAGGGGCACGGGGTCAGAACGCTACAACAACAGACAATGCATACATACATCATCACGCACCTCCGTTTAGCACGGCTTGCCACGTACGGTGCGAAAGAAGTTCAACGTACATCATCATCATCATCATCCCGTACCTCCGATTAGCATGGTTGGCTACGTACAGTGTGAAATAAGTCCAACATTCATCATCATCATCATCCCGTATCTCTCATTAGCACAGATGGCCACGTACGGTGCGAAAGAAGTTCCACATGCAAACGTACGTCGAGTGAGTCGGTGGGATTATTCGTGGGTATGACAGTCAGGTCGCGTCGTCCTGTACAGGAGCGCGGTCTCACCGCCCAGGTGTGTCGCGGTCTCTTTAAATCTATCACCGGAAACACGGGCAATGAAACGCGGGGAACATCACAGACATGCAGACACATTGACACGCGGACACATTGACACACAGACACATTGACACGCGGACACATTGACACACAGACATATTGACACGCGGACACTGACACACAGACACATTGACACACAGACACATTGACACACAGACACATTGACACGCGGACACATTGACACGCGGACACATTGACACACAGACACATTGACACACAGACACATTGACACACGGACACATTGACACACAGACATATTGACACGCGGACACATTGACACGCGGACACATTGACACACAGACACATTGACACACAGACACATTGACACACAGACACATTGACACACAGACACATTGACACGCGGACACATTGACACACAGACACATTGACACACAGACACATTGACACACAGACACATTGACACACAGACACATTGACACACAGACACATTGACACGCGGACACATTGACACACAGACACATTGACACGCGGACACATTGACACGCTGACACATTGACACGCGGACACATTGACACACAGACACATTGACACACAGACACATTGACACACAGACATATTGGCACACAGACACATTGACACGCGGACACATTGACACACAGACACATTGACACGCGGACACATTGACACGCGGACACATTGACACACAGACACATTGACACGCGGACACATTGACACACAGACACATTGACACGCAGACACATTGACACACAGACACATTGACACGCAGACACATTGACACACAGACACATTGACACACAGACACATTGACACACAGACACATTGACACACAGACACATTGACACGCGGACACATTGACACACAGACACATTGACACACAGACACATTGACACACAGACACATTGACACGCGGACACATTGACACACAGACACATTGACACACAGACACATTGACACACAGACACATTGACACGCGGACACATTGACACACAGACACATTGACACACAGACACATTGACACACAGACACATTGACACACAGACACATTGACACACGGACACATTGACACGCGGACACATTGACACACAGACACATTGACACACAGACACATTGACACACAGACATATTGGCACACAGACACATTGACACGCGGACACATTGACACACAGACACATTGACACGCGGACACATTGACACGCGGACACATTGACACACAGACACATTGACACGCGGACACATTGACACACAGACACATTGACACGCAGACACATTGACACACAGACACATTGACACGCAGACACATTGACACACAGACACATTGACACACAGACACATTGACACACAGACACATTGACACACAGACACATTGACACGCGGACACATTGACACACAGACACATTGACACACAGACACATTGACACACAGACACATTGACACGCGGACACATTGACACACAGACACATTGACACACAGACACATTGACACACAGACACATTGACACGCGGACACATTGACACACAGACACATTGACACACAGACACATTGACACACAGACACATTGACACACAGACACATTGACACACGGACACATTGACACACAAACGCATTGACACACAGACACATTGACACACAGACACATTGACACACGGACACATTGACACACAAACGCATTGACACACAGACACATTGACACACAGACACATTGACACACAGACACATTGACACACAGACACATTGACACACAGACACATTGACACGCGGACACATTGACACACAGACACATTGACACACAGACACATTGACACACAGACACATTGACACGCAGACACATTGACACACAGACATATTGACACGCAGACACATTGACACGCGGACACATTGACACACAGACACATTGACACACAGACACATTGACACACAGACACATTGACACACAGACACATTGACACACAGACACATTGACACACAGACACACAGACACACAGACACATTGACACACAGACGCATTGACACACAGACACACAGACACACAGACACATTGACACGCGGACACATTGACACACAGACACATTGACACACAGACACATTGACACGGACACATTGACACACAGACACATTGACACACAGACACATTGACACACAGACACATTGACACGGACACATTGACACACAGACACATTGACACATAGACACATTGACACACGGACACATTGACACGCGGACACATTGACACACAGACACATTGACACACAGACACATTGACACACAGACACATTGACACACAGACACATTGACACGCGGACACATTGACACACAGACACATTGACACACAGACACATTGACACACAGACACATTGACACACAGACACATTGACACACAGACACATTGACACGCGGACACATTGACACACAGACACATTGACACGCGGACACATTGACACGCTGACACATTGACACGCGGACACATTGACACACAGACACATTGACACACAGACACATTGACACACAGACATATTGGCACACAGACACATTGACACGCGGACACATTGACACACAGACACATTGACACGCGGACACATTGACACGCGGACACATTGACACACAGACACATTGACACGCGGACACATTGACACACAGACACATTGACACGCAGACACATTGACACACAGACACATTGACACGCAGACACATTGACACACAGACACATTGACACACAGACACATTGACACACAGACACATTGACACACAGACACATTGACACGCGGACACATTGACACACAGACACATTGACACACAGACACATTGACACACAGACACATTGACACGCGGACACATTGACACACAGACACATTGACACACAGACACATTGACACACAGACACATTGACACGCGGACACATTGACACACAGACACATTGACACACAGACACATTGACACACAGACACATTGACACACAGACACATTGACACACGGACACATTGACACGCGGACACATTGACACACAGACACATTGACACACAGACACATTGACACACAGACATATTGGCACACAGACACATTGACACGCGGACACATTGACACACAGACACATTGACACGCGGACACATTGACACGCGGACACATTGACACACAGACACATTGACACGCGGACACATTGACACACAGACACATTGACACGCAGACACATTGACACACAGACACATTGACACGCAGACACATTGACACACAGACACATTGACACACAGACACATTGACACACAGACACATTGACACACAGACACATTGACACGCGGACACATTGACACACAGACACATTGACACACAGACACATTGACACACAGACACATTGACACGCGGACACATTGACACACAGACACATTGACACACAGACACATTGACACACAGACACATTGACACGCGGACACATTGACACACAGACACATTGACACACAGACACATTGACACACAGACACATTGACACACAGACACATTGACACACGGACACATTGACACACAAACGCATTGACACACAGACACATTGACACACAGACACATTGACACACGGACACATTGACACACAAACGCATTGACACACAGACACATTGACACACAGACACATTGACACACAGACACATTGACACACAGACACATTGACACACAGACACATTGACACGCGGACACATTGACACACAGACACATTGACACACAGACACATTGACACAGAGACACATTGACACGCAGACACATTGACACACAGACATATTGACACGCAGACACATTGACACGCGGACACATTGACACACAGACACATTGACACACAGACACATTGACACACAGACACATTGACACACAGACACATTGACACACAGACACATTGACACACAGACACACAGACACACAGACACATTGACACACAGACGCATTGACACACAGACACACAGACACACAGACACATTGACACGCGGACACATTGACACACAGACACATTGACACACAGACACATTGACACGGACACATTGACACACAGACACATTGACACACAGACACATTGACACACAGACACATTGACACGGACACATTGACACACAGACACATTGACACATAGACACATTGACACACGGACACATTGACACACAGACGCATTGACACACAGACACATTGACACGGACACATTGACACACAGACACATTGACACACAGACACATTGACACACAGACACATTGACACACAGACGCATTGACACACAGACGCATTGACACACAGACACATTGACACACAGACACATTGACACACGGACACATTGACACACAGACACATTGACACGTGTACACACAGACACGCGGACACCGTGATGAACAAAGTTGACAAGGCACAGGAATCCATACAACAACAAAAACGCGAATCTGACGCGCAAACTCTACATTTCCATGACGGCGCCGAGTCCATCCGTAGCGGCGTATCACTTGAGCTAAAGACAGAGATGCGGGGTGCACGGACATCATCAGCGATGATCTGTGTAACACAAATGTATATATCTTCTTGGTTCTTTCGGTAAAGTCACGTAGAAGGAAAATAATAAAATAAAATAAAATTATTTTCCTTCTACGTGACTTTACCGAAAGAACCAAGAAGATGAATCCCTGCAGGCACGAACGCTTTAAATCTAAAAATGTATATATGTTTTGTTCCTGGGTAGTAAGTGTTATTGTCTAATTGTGTATTTCTCAAACGTACTGAAAGTGTCCATTATTATCCCCCACAAACTTTGCTTTTGTTACCAGGACACAAAAGCAAGGTTAATCATGCCCTCCATTAATAACACTGTGTAACAATTTAATGTTTTTGTTCCTGGGTAGTAAGTATTATTTCCCAATTGCTTATGTATCAAAAGTACAGAAAGTGGCTGTTATTCCCCACAAACTTTTCTTTTGTGACCAGGACATTGATATTATGAAATGTACTTAATGTCAATGAGAGAACGTGGTGTGCATTTGTGTCATTCCTTCACGTAAAGTCCTGTTCACAAAAGCAAAGTTGAGGGGTATACAATAGCCATTTTCTATACTTTTGAGGCATACACAATTAGAAAATAACACTTACTACCCATTAACAAAAATCGTATTACAGAGTGGATCGATCTACTGCCCGATGGAAGGACGGGGGTGGGGGGGCTGATTTTCCACCTCGATTTGGGGGGTGCATTAGGTGACTCAAGGCCCCCCTAATAAATAAACTTCAGAGCAAAGCTGAAGTGCCACTGACAAGGGGGGGGGGGGGGGGTTGGTAGGGGGGGGGGGGCATGGGGACTGGTGGAGGGATTCAGTGAAAGGAACATTCATCCAGCAGTGGAGCGATCACGTCGAAAGACGACATCATTTTGTGAATTCTAGATTTGAAGCTTTCGTGACTGCAAGGATTCATATTCTTAGGTTTTTTCGGTAAAGTCACGTAGGTAAAAAATTTTAAATTAATGAAAGTAAAATAAAAAAATAAAATAAAAATCACCACGTTTCGGAGGCAACACAAGCTTCCGTCTTCAGGTGGAACCGTCACAGCACGATAGCTGTATCCAGTGAGAGAAATTCCAAGAAAACCGTCCTTGTATATATACTGGTTGAGGGTGGGAGGAGTCAAGGTAGGGATCATCCGCACCTAGTTTCCACAACAAAGGCTCATTCCTAGCAGCGTGCTTCAGTCGCACCGAACCTCACAATAAATAATATTCAGGGCCTACCTTGGCTCCTCCCACCCTCAACCAGTATATATACAAGGACTGTTTTCTTGGAATTTCTCTCACTTGATACAGCTATCGTGCTGTGACGGTTCCACCTGAAGACGGAAGCTTGTGTTGCCTCCGAAACGTCGTGATTTTTATTTTATTTTTATTTGACTTTCATTAATTTAAATTTTTTACCTACGTGACTTTACCGAAAAAACCTAAGAATATAATTTTGTGAAGCCTGATGCGCACAAAGACAAAGGTTCCCCAGGCAGTGCCGAGTGTCGGGGCAAGTGCTCGTTGGTGGCGTGTGGCAGCGCCTCTGAAGAGCGGCGTTGTGGTGGCACGCGAGGGGGTGGGTGGCCAGCACCACGCTCGGCGTACATTTCAGTCGATATCCCACTTAGTCATTTTTAAACAATTCAGTTTGTATGTTGATTTATGTTCTGTCACCAAAGACGTTCCGTAGTTGACCCTTTCCATGCCACATGTACGCTTCACACAGGGTGCAGTACTCGCTCAGTTCAACGCGTAGTTGGCTTTCGTGACCAATATCATTCAAAGTAGAGGGTTTTTTGGGGGGGTTAGATCGCGTAAATATGTAAGTGTGTCGTTAAACCCACCACCACCCGACACAACACAACCAATCCTCAAGGGTTGTCACGTAAACAGAACGTGGCCAATTCGTCACTAGTGCAGCAACACCGGTGTGTTGGAAAGCGAAGTCACAACATTTACAATCTGAGTACGACGTTTCGCCAGTAATTACAACTAGCTTCATCAGGCCTGATAAAGCTACTGTATACTCGTAGGTTTTTCGGTAAAGTCGCGTAGGTAAAGAATTATATTAAAATAAAATAATAATAATACATGAAAATAACTCAATTAAATCACAACGTTTCTGAGGCAACACAAGTCTCCGTCTTCCGAAACGTCGTGATTTAATTGAGTTATTTTCATTTTTATTTATTTATTTTTTTACCTACGTGACTTTACCGAAAAAACCTCAGAGTATGAATCCTTGCAGTCACGAAAGCTTCAAATCTAGAGCCGATAAAGCTAGTTGAAGCTGGTTGTAATTACTGGCGAAACGTCGTACTAAGATTGTAAATGTCGTAGAGTTACTCTCCAACTCACCGGTTAGTGCTGTACTAGTGACGAATTGGCACGTTCTGTTTGCGTGACAAACCTTGCTGATTGACTGTGTCGGATGGTGGCGGATTAAGCGACACGTTTATATTTACGTGATCCAATGCCGTGATTATAATATATATACAATATTCAAATATGCTCAAAATGTCCCCCCCAATATATTGCTATAAATAGATTTCTGTTAATATGATCGTGGTTATGGTTGTACTGTATTAATCCCTAAGCTCTGCCATTACGTACAATGAAACAAGAAAAGGTAAAAAAGAAAAAAACAGAGCAATTTATTACAATACACTATTAGACATTATTGTAAAAAACATTTAAAAAAAGGTCCATCCTACGTGTTAATGATTTTTTAAATATTTTAGGCAGGAAATTCGTTTTCGAATTTCGATTTTATTTTGGGGGGGGGGGAGCACTAGACCTCTTGGAAGATTTGCCCCCCCCCCCCCCAATGTTGACTCCATGGCTACGGCCTTGACGTGATCTAACCCAAACAATCACTATATTGTAGTACTCACTCAATGCCTGGTTGAGATAATCGTCACCTATACTGACCGGGAGAGGACCTCGACCTCAGCTGGCTGGGTCGACGACTCAACGCTCCACAACCCACGCAGGGGCATCGTGCCTGAGCGGTGGGCACCTGTGAAAGTGGAGCCGTCGCAGCTCATGGAATTCCTCCAGCCGAAATAAAGATTCGCACTCTAAACAAATAAAGATTCTGATTCTGGAATGTCGTTTGAACTTCCTTCGCACCCTACCTAGCCAACCATGCTAATCGATGCTATGTATGTTGAACTTCTTTCGCACCCTACCTAACTTCACCGTACGTTGCTATCCGTGCTAATTGAAGGTATGTGTGTTGGACTTCTTTCGCACCGTACGTAGACAAATGTGCTAATTGATGGTATGTATGTTGAACTTTTTTCGCACCGCACATATCCTACCGTGCTAATCGGGAAATGTATGTTGAACTTCTTTTGTACCGTACGCAGCCAACCGTGCTGTCCGTAGGGGGGTAAACACAACAACACTCAACACAACAATCAGTTTCTCAAGAAGTGAGTTTCCATCCGAGACCAACGTTCACAGCACGACACTGCCAATGTGCACGCGGCGTCATCCATGACAACCCTTCGACGCGACAGCTCTCGCAAGAGGACGTACCGACGAGGGGGATGCCGGTGGGGGTGTGTGGGATGGTGGTGGAGGGGGGGATCACCTCTTTCACGACGTTAACGAGAAGCCGTGGCGGGCACGCGAGCTGGGAGAGATGGGTCACCTTCTCCTGCAACAATAACAACAGCAGCAGCAGCAGCGGAAACCCGTCGCGGATGTGATTATCCTCGGCGCGGATGAAACGGTCCCTCGGCAACTGACAGAGAGAGGAGAGAGAGACGGAGAGAGAGAGAGACGGAGAGTTCGCTGGCTCTGCCTCCACGTGGCGTGCGCGTGTCTCACTCAGCCCAGGTACCACTTGGACCTGATGTCGTGAATGGGTGGGGTGTGGGTGGGTGTTGGTGGTGGGGGGGGGGCAAAGTCTGGATTCGTGAGTAATCTCACCAAATGACCACAAATTATCCGACAGGACCCTAACCTGGCCGGAGCGGCTTTGCCATCGGAGGAGTCGGCGGGGTACGAAGGACCTCCCCTCCGCTTCTGTGAGAGGCGTAAAACTGCGATATTTCTTCTTCTTGGTTCTTTCGGTAAAGTCACGTAGAAGGGAAGTAATAAAATAATAAAAAAAATAAAACATAATAAAATAATTCTCACGACGTTTCGGCCACAACGCAAGCAGCCGTCCTCAGGCCGAAACGTCGTGAGAATTATTTTATTATGTTTTATTTTTTATTATTTTATTACTTCCCTTCTGCGTGACTTTACCGAAAGAACCAAGAAGATGAATCCCTGCAGTCACGAAAGCTTCAAATCGAAATTTAACTGCGATCTTGCTGCTGCTGCTTCTGCTGCTTCTGCTGCTGCCTTCTATTGCCCCCCTACTCCCCTACTCGCCCAGCACCAGTTTCAGAGCATTTCACATTTGACCCATGAGGGTAACCCACAGGCACGCACGCTGGGGGGTGAAGGGTCGTAGTCCGGCATCTGTAATCAGCGAGGGGCCCGGAAAAAAAAACTTTGACGCGTTAAGGAGGAAATACAAAATTGTAAACTACACGACGCCAAAGACAAAGATCCCCCGTGTAGCCTGAACAGACTGTCGGGGCAAGTGCTGTGAGCGAGCACCTGTGAAGGCCGGCACGGCACACGAGGGGGTGGGTGGCCAGCAACCACGCCCGGCCGCCTCTGTCTCCCCAGTACTCATTTGAGGCTGAGTCGACCTAGGGAAGGCCCAGGACCGGTTCAGATAAATATAATCGTCACCGGTGTTGGCCGTGAGCGGGAATCGAATTCGGGTCGCCGGGTTCGTAGCGCATTCGTAGCGCTAACCGCGACACTACCGCTCCCTCACCTGCAATATACATCTCGCAACAACCGCAATAGCGCCTCGGTGCGGTGTGCATCAAGTCCGTGGTGTGGATCATCTCCACGGTGTATATCAGTTGTGTTGCCAGATAGAAGGGAAAAAAACCAATTATCATATTTTTACTGGCAAATGAGGTTCCAATGGTGTAATTGCCCATAGACTTACACTGCCCGTAGACTTCATTTGCTCATAGACAAACATTGCCCATATACTAATGTTTCCCACAGACTAACATTGTCCATAGACTAACACTGCCCATAGACTAACACTGCCCATAGACTAACATTGCCCATAGACTAACATTGCCCATAGACTAACATTGCCCATAGACTAACATTGCCCATAGACTAACATTGCCCATAGACTAACATTGCCCATAGACTAACATTGCCCATAGACTAACATTGCCCATAGACTAACATTGCCCATAGACTTACATTGCCCATAGACTAACATTGCCCATAAGCTCCACTTACCAGTACACTTGTGGTGAGTTATTCAGTTGTTGAGCCAGGCTGGGAGGGCTTTGGGCAAGTCCATTACCGAAAGCATCGATTTAGATAATTCTTGCCTTATCGCTAAAACAAACACACCATTTATATATATTTTTTAAACCCCACAATTAAAAGCAAAATAACAAATACACGATTAAGAGAACAAGGATTAAAAATACACATATTTATTTTTCTTCTATAAAATCTTATCAGCGATCTTCATCCTGTCTCGGGGATGGGGGGTGGTGGGTGGTGGTGGTGGTGGTGGTGGTGGTCAATGTTCCATAAAATATCGAACTGGGGCCAACTTTGAAACGCCGCTGGAACCAACGGATCTGCATGAGCGAGAACACAGTCACGGTGCAAGCGTCCGCGCTTGGAACTCAGCGCACGCGGACCGCAGACTTCATGTCAACACTATGGGAACCTCATTTGCCAGTAAAAATATGATAATAGTTTGTTTACCCTTCTATCTGGCAACAAAACTGACACCTTTTTACAAGGAGTCATGTTTGTATAGACCGCAATACCAGATAGAAGGGTATGAAACCAATTAGCATATTTTTACTGGCAAATGAGGTTCCCATAGTGTAGATTCTTGACCCGAGCTCTCATACTCTGATGATGCATTGTCTTTGAGTTGTGCGCCTTTTGGCGTCATCTGGTCCAACCCATGTGAGACGAGGCTCTAAGGAAAGCTGTCTCGGGTGTGGACCAATCAACTTCAAGGACAGTGCACATTATCAGAGTTATGTCTTTTGTTTGTATTATGACTGCAGGTATTGCGGTCTATACAAACATGACTCCTTGTAAAAAGGTGTCAGTTTTGTTGCCAGATAGAAGGGTAAAACACCAATTGTCATTTCAACAGCCTGAGGTTCCATCAGCGGATGTTTATGGGCGAGGACCCGTCTAGCACAGGGCTCGGCAACCTTTTAAGGAAGAAGCAGAAGACGACGACGTAGAAGACGAAGAGCTAACTCAAGCCTCAGCAGTTCTCCTGCTGTGTTTGTCACACCTGATGACGGTTGCTTGTGTTGCGATCGAAACGTCGTGATCTATTTAATTTCCTATCTACGTGACTTCGCCGAAAGAACTGAAGAGTATGCAGAAGAGCTCCCTGATACTGGTAGGAACCTCCTGGTTACACCAGCCCACAGGGGATTATTGTGTCCGTCCGTCCGTCGTGCAGGGAGGGGCTGGTTGGGGAGGGTGGGGAGGGGCTGGGTGGAGAGGGGAGGGTGGGGCTGGATGGGGAGGCTGGGGCTGGGTGGGGAGGGGCTGGTCACCCCGTGGTGCCCTTATAAAACTCAACGTTTAACCTACTCACGCCGGCTTGTGCCCGCCCTCACAATCGGGCATATTTGCGGAATACACCACGCCGCCGTTGACCCTGGCCATTGACCGAGCAACCCAACGTTCCTACCAGCTCCCTCCGCAGGAATGTGTTTATTTTTGTCTTTGACCAAAATAGTTCCAGAGCCGCATCACACGCAGAGCAACTTGTACAAAGACAAAGACCCCCCCGTATAGCCTTAACAGATTGTAGGGGCAAGTGCTGTTCGCCACCACCTATGAAGGCCGGAACGGCACACGAGGGGGTGGGTGGGCCAGCACCACGCCCGACCGCCTTTGCCTCCCAAGTGGCGATGTTTACACACCGCACCAGGTACACATTTGAAGCTGAGTCGACCTAGGGGAGGCCAAGGACCGGTTCAGATAATCGTCACCGGTGTTGGCCGTGAGCGGGAATCGAACCCGTGTCGCCGGTTTCATAGCGCAGCGTAGCGCTAACCGCTGTATATAGACACACACACACGCACACACGGGTGCGATTTGACTCACACCCTGACACACAGCGTGGATGAGATTAGGGGAGTCGTTGCGGCACTGTGCCGTGTCCCCACCTACGATTATGGCTCTGCGAACTTTGCTCTGACCGGGCGCGACACACGCACGCCCGATGACGCGCCACGTGCGTCTCTCTGGTAGCCGTAGCGGGGTGAACGTCGCCACTTTGGAGAGACAAGGGCGGCCGCGCGTGGCGCTGGCCACTCGCTAAGGGCACTTGCCCCAACAGTCTGCTCAGGCTACACGGGGGACCTTTGTCTTTGGTTTGTTGCAGCGGTTCGCGGCGCTATCGCTACGAACCCGGCCACCCGATTTCGAGTCACGCCCCACGGCCACCAACACCGGTGACGATTGTCTGAACCGGTCGTGGGACCCTTCCCCTAGGTCGACTCGGCCTCAAATGAGTACCTGGTGCGGTAAAGAACAAACAAAATAAACATCGCCACTGGGGAGACAAAGGCGGCCGGGCGTGATGCTGGTCACCCACCCCCTTCGTATGCCGCAGTGTCGGCCTTCATAGGTGCTGCTCGCTAACAACAACTTGCCCCAACAGTCTGTTAAGGCTACACGGTGTCGGAGGAACCTTTGTCTGAACGTGCATGACGCCAATGCGTCCCTATCTTAGGGTCCGTCCATAAATGACGTCACGCGGTTTTGTACGATTTTGACCCCCCACCCTTCGTCACACGTCGTCACAAAAAGTCAGACCCCCCCTCAAATATGACGTCACAAAGCTGCCCCCCCCCCCAAAAAAAAATCCTACAAATCGCTTTAAACTATTGTTATTGTCGTGCGTAATTAATGTGGCGCTGCACTCTGATGTTGTAGGAGAAAACATTTATTAAAAAGTCTATTTAATTAAGTAGAACGTGTTGTCTATATTTTTTTTTAAGTTGCGCATTTTGATGTGACGTCATATTTCTCAACCCCCCCCCCCCCTTCGTCACACATCGTCACAAATGTCTGACCCCCCCCCCCTAGGTGCGTGACGTCATTTATGGACGGCCCCATAGTCCCATCACAAGGTAGAAACACAAACTCACAGACCACATTTTTTTGTTCGCGTATTGAAACGGCTGTACGCCGTATGGACATTTCCCTTTGCGATAATACGGAGTAATCCATATGGGTGGACAGGCGTGTGAATTATTGTATCAGTGTGTATTGTTTCGATTCGGTAGTATTATGACGTGGCATTATGACGTACGTAGTGTTATGAGGTACGTAGTGTTATGACGTAGTTGCGCATCTTGACAACATTGTGGGGGGAAGGCGGTGACGCGTGAGGCAGACAGTGCGTGGATTGCCCCAACACCTGGTGGCCGAAGCTACGGAAACCACAGTGAGATTCGTTTTCAACAACGGTGTTAAAAGAACACTGCACACTCAATCTTGATTTGAAGCTTTCGTGACTGCAGGAATCCGTACTCTTTGGTTCTTTCGGTAAAGTCACGTGGGTAGAAAATTAAAAAGGCGAACTGCAGTTCTCCTGCTGTTTGTGTCTCACCTGACGACGGTTGCTTGTGTTGCGATCGAAACGTCGTGATCTATTAATTTTCTATCTACGTGACTTTACCGAAAAAACCAAAGAGTACTGCACGCTTATTTAAGAACGCGATTTCAATTGAGTATGCCACTGGAGAATATGCACATTTAAATCTAGATTTTTTAAAACCTCATATTTTTGGAACTGATGTTTAATGTTTAGTTTGTTGTCCTTCCCCCACGCCTCCGATTAGTACGGTATGCTACGTACGGTACATGTGTAATGACAGTAGAGCCTGCATGCGGTGTGAGGGGACTCGTGGCCACGTGAGCTAATGACGGGGGTATCGGTTGTGAGTGTGAAGGGACTGGTGGCTACGTGAGCTAATGACGGGGGTATCGGTTGTGAGTGTGAAGGGACTGGTGGCTACGTGAGCTAATGACGGGGGTATCAATTGTGAGTGTGAAGGGACTGGTGGCAACGTGAGCTAATGACGGGGGTATCGGTTGTGAGTGCGAAGGGACTGGTGGCTACGTGAG
The DNA here is from genome assembly GCF_965212315.1 of Lampetra planeri. Lineage (NCBI taxonomy): Eukaryota > Metazoa > Chordata > Hyperoartia > Petromyzontiformes > Petromyzontidae > Lampetra > Lampetra planeri. Next base: position 6,392,188 of record NC_136157.1, read on the forward strand.
CTAATGACGGGGGTATCGGTTGTGAGTGTGAAGGGACTGGTGGCTACGTGAGCTAATGACGGGGGTATCGGTTGTGAGTGTGAAGGGACTGGTGGCTACGTGAGCTAATGACGGGGTATCAGTTGTGAGTGCGAAGGGACTGGTGGCTACGTGAGCTAATGACGGGGGTATCAATTGTGAGTGTGAAGGGACTGGTGGCTACGTGAGCTAATGACGGGGTATCAGTTGTGAGTGCGAAGGGACTGGTGGCTACGTGAGCTAATGACGGGGTATCAGTTGTGAGTGCGAAGGGACTGGTGGCTACGGGAATGATCGAGAAGGGGGCGTGGTCAGGTGTCGGTATAAAAGGGGGAGATGCACGGGAGACTCGGGGCTGTTGCAGTGGGGGTCTCCGCCTGATGTCAAGTGAACGCGTCTTCAATAAAGTGCCATCTTAAGAGAAGCGTGTCAAGTCGTCATTACACATTCATAGACTCACAAAGAGACCCATTGACTCACACAGAGAGCCATAGACTCACGAAGAGACCCATAGACTCACACAGAGACCCATAGACTCACACAGAGAGCCATAGACTCACACAGAGACCCATATAATCATACAGAGACCCATAGACTCACAAACGACCCATAGACTCACACAGAGACCCATAGACTCACACAGAGAGCCATAGACTCACGAAGAGACCCATACACTCACACAGAGAGCCATAGACTCACAAAGAGACCCATAGACTCACAGAGAACCATAGACTCACACAGAGACCCATAGACCCACACAGAGACCGATTGACTCACACAGAGAGCCATAGACTCACACAGAGACCCATAAACTCACACAGAGACCCATAAACTCACACAGAAACCCATAGACTCACACAGAGAGCCATAGACTCACGAAGAGACCCATAGACTCACACAGAGAGCCATAGACTCACGAAGAGACCCATAGACTCACACAGAGACCCATAGACTCACGAAGAGACCCATAGACTCACACAGAGACCCACAGACTCACGAAGAGACCCATAGACTCACACAGAGACCCATAGACTTACACAGAGACCCATAGGTTGTTGTCCTTCCCCCAGCACCTCTGATTATCACGGTTAGCTACATTCGGTGAAAAACAAGTTAAACATACATACGTGACATTTGCAAATATGCTTGGGTTCATTTCACCACTCGCTGTCTCCCAGTGGAATTGTAAAGCTCTTGCCCCACAGTGGAGCAGGCGAACTCCACATTTGTGGAGGGAAAATCGGAGGGGTTGGGAGAAAAATCCACACGGCCACGGGCAGAGAGAGAGACACGCAAACTCCAGTTACACAGCAAGCGTCAGGGTCGGGATCGAACCCACGACCACCTGTATACCAGTCGAGGTTATTAACATCTCACCACAAAGAGAGACACGCAAACTCCAATATACAGCAGGCGTCAGGGTCGGGATCGAACCCACGACCATCTGTATACCAGGCGAGGTTGTTAACATCTCACCACAAAGAGAGACACGCAAACTCCAATATACAGCAGGCGTCAGGGTCGGGATCGAACCCACGACCACCTGTATACCAGGCGAGGGAGTTAACATCTCACCACTGAGAGAGACACGCAAACTCCAAATATACAGCAGGCATCAGGGTCGGGATCGAACCCACGACCATCTGTATACCAGGCGAGGTTGTTAACATCTCACCACGGAGAGAGACCCGCAAACTCCAAATATACAGCAGGCGTCAGGGTCGGGATCGAACCCACGACCATCTGTATACCAGGCGAGGTTGTTAACATCTCACCACAGAGAGAGACACGCAAACTCCAATATACAGCAGGCGTCAGGGTCGGGATCGAACCCACGACCACCTGTATACCAGGTGAGGGAGTTAACATCTCACCCCAGCGGCGTGGTCGCGTGACCGGCACTTTTTAAAATCGAGATATTGGAGCCAGTCGAAAGGAAACGCAACTCAATAAATCAACAAATAATCAGACGTAACATTTTTTACTTTTTACTTAAAACACCCAAGCTGTATATCGCAGGCTGCCCAACGTAAGCTTGAATCATTCTTAGCGTGTAAAAAATATATGTATTTATATATTAAAGCGAAAGTAACGATTTAGTGACACCACGCAGCTTTATGTATATAACATCGGTACAGTATTATGGATGGGGGAAGTGCAAAGGGGTTTGTAGTAATGTTGTCCTAAAGAACTCCACTCAGCCTCTCAACACGTTCACATCATGGGACCATTTCGGCAAACAAAACAGGGGGTGTAAAGATGTTTAAACACCAAATAGAAACCTTTTTGCAAGGAATCAAGGACTGCATTGACCACACGTACGTGTGATTAATATGCAAACAAACGTGTTCTGATAATACATTAATTAATTCTAGATTTGGGGTTTTCGTGACTGCAAGGACTCATACTCGGTAAAGTCACGTAGGTGAAAAAATTAAATATAAAATAAGAATAAAAAGAAAGAATAAAATAGATTTAGTTATTTCTATTTTATTCTTTATTTTTATTCTCATTTTTTATTTTCACTTACGTGACTTTACCGAAAGAACCAAAGAGTATGATACATGCATTGCCTTTTTGAAATCGACGAAGGCTGTCTATGGTGTAGGCCAATCAGTTTCAAAGACAACGCATTTCTCATTATCTGAACGTGTTGTTTGCACGTTTATCGCATGTACGTGTGGTTAATGCAGATTTAATTCCTTGCAAAAGGTTTCTATTTGGCTTTTGAACATCGTGGTTTATTGCCAGAGAGGCCAAGCACTGGTCATCAAAAAAAATACATTTTTTTTCTGACCTGGACTTTTGCATCTGTTCTAGACTAATTTCAGGGTGCTGATTCCAAATCTGATCTCAGATTTGCTCTATCACATCTCATTTTATGCTATCGGCATACCCCATTTTCATTGATTTACCCGAAATTAACTCTGTCACTTAAGTTGTTGCGAGTCAGTGACTGCTTTAGTGTTAAAATATGGTGCTGTATTTTTAGGATAGTGTGTTTATAATATCATTTTATGTAGATATCCACATTTATTTAATATTTTTCTTCTGCAGTTTTTATTGAAAATGCAATATTTGATACGACAAAAACTGATGCAAGATTTGAAATCGGCACCCCAAAATTACCTTAAAACCGTTGGAATACCTTATGCCAGAAGAAGTGTGTTGACCAGTGTTATTTTTCATACGTTAACATGCTCACGCCACGCCGCACAGATTACGTGTATCCCTGCCTCTTTCGCACACGCATACGAGACGCACACCGATTTCTGTCCAACATTTCTGTGCCTTCATTCGGTGATCGCGCTACGATCGGTCCGAGATATGCATCTGCCCAAGCCGATTCCATAAACACCGATCTTGTACCTTTGTGGTGAAATGCTTTTGATTTCACCACGTGACCGAGTTGTTGTTTTTGAATTGATTCCTATTTGCTTCATCGCTCTACCGTGTTCAACTTGTTTTTATGGTTGGTCATTTATTTGATCCCTAGGTCACCCTTGCAACTGAAACTCATGGTCTCTTGATTTCTCACCCGGTCATACAAAATAAACTTGACTTACATCATGGAATACGTTTTTTGCCGGTATCAAAGTATGAAAAATAAGAATGTGTTTTACCCTTTCTGGCAATGAAACAGGAGGTGTTAAGATGTTAAAACAACAAATAGATTCATTTTGCCGGGAATCAAGTTCGCATTAACCACCCGTAACTGTGGTAAACATGCAAACACAAACATGCTCTGATAACATACGGCATTGTCTTTGAAACTGATTGGCAGAGGTGTGGACTCGAGTCATGTGACTTGGACTCGAGTCAGACTCGAGTCATGAATTTGATGACTTGCGACTCGACTTGGACTTGCATAACAATGACTTTGTCCCACCTATGAGATGTGGACTCGAGTCATGTGACTTGGACTCGAGTCAGACTCGAGTCATGAATTTGATGACTTGCGACTCGACTTGGACTTGCATAACAATGACTTTGTCCCACCTCTGCTGATTGGCCTACACCAAAGACAGCCTTCTTGATGGCCCAGTCTCACCAGAGTCAGACCAGAGAACGCCAAAAGGCGAACGCGTACTTTTATTGCCAGAAATGGTCAAACATATTCTTGCTTTTCATACTTTGACTTGACAGATGCAAAGCGAGGAATTTGATCAGCCTCAGCACGAACCCACTCATCGTCTTTATTTCATACTGGACGAATCCGATGAGCTATGAAGCTCTTTGGCACAGATGTTCAGCCACCACGCTCCACCACTGTCCTTCGTAGCCCAGCGTCCGGAACCCGTCGTGGTGCAGTTACACCGCCTACACACTCGATGGCGATACTGATTAACGCAGTTTCAACACTGACCCACAGCCTCAACACTGACACACAGAGACTCAACACTGACCCACACTCTCAACACTGACACACAGCCCCAACACTGCCAGCCTCAACACTGACACAGTCTCAACACTGACCCACAGCCATATTTGCAGACTGCCTTTTCCGAAAGTGGCCATCAGGGGGCGCAATAAGCCAATCTTGGCCAATGGACGCCTTGCTCGTCACAAGTGACGGTACAGCCTCAATGTCCACGCCATCCCAATTACCCACAGATCCAATTGCCTCTTATCCGTGCTGCTTCTTGCTCATGAGCAAATTTGGAAGATCTCTCGGGGGTTGGCGGTGCGCGAGGTGAGGTGGGAGGGGAGGGGGGAAGGGGGTTCGTGGGTTCGTGGTCCCGGGCTCAGAGCGCCGTGATGTCGTCGCTGCACCGCACGTGCACCATGACGGTGCCGCCGCCGCTGCCACCGCCGCCACCGCCGCCCTCCCGCGTCTCCAGCTGCAGCGTGTGCTCGTCTTCGGCCTGGTTCAGTTCCGGCAGCCCCACCTCGCCAAGAAGCTCGTCCTTGAGCCAGTGGCTTGACCACACCTGGCCGGAGGAGACGACGAGCGGGTCCGGCAGTCAGGGCCACCTTTAGAGGCTTGCGGAATAATAAAACATCGATTCACCGCGATAGCCCCCCCGCCACCCACCTCTAACGGGGGTGAGAACCAGAGGTCGCAAACGGGTTTTGATTCCTTACCCGTACCCGTACCCGGCCACACCAGGGTCGCAAATGGGTACTCTACCCGTACCCGTACCCTACCCGAAATGAGTGACAAACGGTTACTCACCAGTGACTCACGGCCTACCCGTACCCGTACCCGGCCGCACCAGGGTCGCAAACGGGTACCCGTACCCTGCCGGGTACGGGTAGCCGGGTATCGGGTAGGGTACGGGTATCGGGTACCCGGTTGCTACCTCTGGCTTGGTGTCAAGGAAGGCCGTGCGATCGCCACCGACGTCTCTGCGCAGAGAGAATGCGGCTCGAGCGGAGTGCGGTGGGGGGGGGGGGTGATGGAGGGATGGAGGGAGGATGAAGATGAGGTGGGAAGTAAAGGACGCTCCGAGTCGCCGGGACAGTTCCATGGGGGACCCGCGTACAAATTGCGCTGCGGCGGCTAGGAGATGTTAACTATCTCGCCTGGTATACAGGAGGTTGCGACCTCTGGTGAGAACTCGAAGTGACCAGGACAAGAGTCTCAATGTCAAGAGGGACCCGGGGAATTACAGCGCGATATAAAACTGTTCGTAACAAAAAACGATAAACAATTTTTATTTCACCAGGTAAGGCCCACTGAGCTATGCAACTATTTTTTTTCATAAGCGACATGGTTACACAAATGATAGCTCAACGAAGTGGGTTATCATCATCGCGTGCAAATTTATAGCAGGCAAATATGCATGTTTATAAAAAGTCGAGGGAAAAACCAGAGGACACGGAGACAAATCCATGCAACCACGGGGAGAGAGAGACACGCGCAAACTCCAAATATACAGGCGTTGGGGGTCTGGATCGAACCCACGACCTCCTGTATACCAGGCGAGGGAGTTAACATCTCCTAGCCACCGTGATGATGATAAGAGAGAGAAAGAGATGCAAACTCCAAATATACAGCAGACGTCAGGGTCGGGATCGAGATCAAACCCACGACCTCCTGCATATCAGGCGAGGGAGATCATATCTCGCCACCGCATCGCGCCAAATATACTATGCCGATCATCGCCCCATTCTAGAAACAAACTTGGCGGGACCCTGTTGAACAAGTAGTCATGAAACTCGAGTGAGGCTTTTAACAAATAATAATCCTTTACAATTACCAAGTGAGTGGTGTATTACATCCGTAGATTCCAATGGGCCACCACCATCGGGATGTGGAGGCCAGGGTAAATAAGTCATATTAAAAAATACTTTATTTTTTAAACACGCTTTAATGAAATGTACCGTACGAGTAATGGCAGAACTCCACGACTCCAGGAAGTGGACCGTGGTGATTTACAGCCAACGTCAGTTGAGCGTGGACAATTAGACCCAAGCCGAAACATAACATGTAAAAATGAATATTAAAAATACTTTTTTTATTTCTTTTGATAGAATATAGTATTGTCATCAGTATGACATAAGTATATCAAGTTTGCAGTCGATACCACATTGGGAAGTGGGTTAAAATTGAGCTACACGATTTGAGGATACAACAACGACAACAACAACAGACAGAGTGAGTTAAATAAAAGCGTGACATTTTAAAAAGGTGTGTTTTCAAGACGGGACTTAAATAGCTATGGGACCTATGCATTGTCTTGTTTCAAAGGCAACGCATATACGGTATTATCCGAGCGTGTTTGTTTTGCAAGTACTTGGTGCATTTGGTGCCTTGCAAAATTGAATGATACAGGTACAAGTCACTTGGATGACGATGGAATTATACAGATAATGACAATGAAATAATGCAAGTACAAGTCACCTGGATGACAATGGAATAATACAGATAATGACAATGAAATAATACAAGTACAAGTCACCTGAATGACAATGGAATAATACAAATAATGACAATGAAATAATGCAAGTACAAGTCACCTGGATGACAATGGAATAATACAGATAATGACAATGAAATAATACAAGTACAAGTCACCTGGATGACAATGGAATAATACAGATAATGACAATGAAATAATACAAGTACAAGTCACCTGAATGACAATGGAATAATGCAAATAATGACAATGAAATAATACAAGTACAAGTCACCTGGATGACAATGGAATAATGCAAATAATGACAATGAAATAATACAAGTGCAAGTCACCTGGATGACAATGGAATAATGCAAATAATGACAATGAAATAATACAAGTACAAGTCACCTGAATGACAATGGAATAATGCAAATAATGACAATGAAATAATACAAGTACAAGTCACCTGGATGACAATGGAATAATACAGATAATGACAATGAAATAATACAAGTACAAGTCACCTGGATGACAATGGAATAATACAGATAATGACAATGAAATAATACAAGTACAAGTCACCTGGATGACAATGGAATAATACAGATAATGACAATGAAATAATGCAAGTACAAGTCACCTGGATGACAATGGAATAATACAGATAATGACAATGAAATAATACAAGTACAAGTCACCTGAATGACAATGGAATAATGCAAATAATGACAATGAAATAATACAAGTACAAGTCACCTGGATGACAATGGAATAATGCAAATAATGACAATGAAATAATACAAGTGCAAGTCACCTGGATGACAATGGAATAATGCAAATAATGACAATGAAATAATACAAGTACAAGTCACCTGAATGACAATGGAATAATGCAAATAATGACAATGAAATAATACAAGTACAAGTCACCTGGATGACAATGGAATAATACAGATAATGACAATGAAATAATACAAGTACAAGTCACCTGAATGACAATGGAATAATGCAAATAATGACAATGAAATAATACAAGTGCAAGTCACCTGGATGACAATGGAATAATACAGATAATGACAATGAAATAATACAAGTACAAGTCACCTGAATGACAATGGAATTATACAGATAATGACAATGAAATAATACAAGTACAAGTCACCTGAATGACAATGGAATAATGCAAATAATGACAATGAAATAATACAAGTGCAAGTCACCTGAATGACAATGGAATTATACAGATAATGACAATGAAATAATGCAAGTACAAGTCACCTGGATGACAATGGAATAATACAGATAATGACAATGAAATAATACAAGTACAAGTCACCTGAATGACAATGGAATAATGCAAATAATGACAATGAAATAATACAAGTGCAAGTCACCTGAATGACAATGGAATAATGCAAATAATGACAATGAAATAATGCAAGTACAAGTCACCTGGATGACAATGGAATAATACAGATAATGACAATGAAATAATACAAGTACAAGTCACCTGGATGACAATGGAATAATGCAAATAATGACAATGAAATAATACAAGTACAAGTCACCTGGATGACAATGGCATAATACAGATAATGACAATGAAATTATACAAGTACAAGTCACCTGGATGACAATGGAATAATACAAATAATGACAATGAAATAATACAAGTGCAAGTCACCTGGATGACAATGGAATAATGCAAATAATGACAATGAAATAATACAAGTGCAAGTCACCTGGATGACAATGGCATAATACAGATAATGACAATGAAATAATACAAGTGCAAGTCACCTGGATGACAATGGAATAATGCAAATAATGACAATGAAATAATACAAGTGCAAGTCACCTGAATGACAATGGAATAATACAGATAATGACAATGAAACAATACAAGTGCAAGTCACCTGAATGACAATGGAATAATGCAAATAATGACAATGAAATAATACAAGTGCAAGTCACCTGAATGACAATGGAATAATACAGATAATGACAATGAAATAATACAAGTACAAGTCACCTGAATGACAATGGAATAATACAGATAATGACAATGAAATAATACAAGTGCAAGTCACCTGGATGACAATGGAATAATACAGATAATGACAATGAAATAATACAAGTGCAAGTCACCTGAATGACAATGGAATAATGCAAATAATGACAATGAAATAATACAAGTGCAAGTCACCTGAATGACAATGGAATAATACAGATAATGACAATGAAATAATGCAAGTACAAGTCACCTGAATGACAATGGAATAATACAAATAATGACAATGAAATAATACAAGTACAAGTCACCTGGATGACAATGGAATAATACAGATAATGACAATGAAATAATACAAGTACAAGTCACCTGGATGACAATGGAATAATACAGATAATGACAATGAAATAATGCAAGTGCAAGTCACCTGAATGACAATGGAATAATACAGATAACGACAATGAAATAATACAAGTACAAGTCACCTGGATGACAATGGAATAATACAGATAATGACAATGAAATAATGCAAGTGCAAGTCACCTGAATGACAATGGAATAATACAGATAATGACAATGAAATAATATAAGTGCAAGTCACCTGGGTGATAATACAATAATACAGATAATGATAATTGGTTTTTTACCCTTCTATCTGGCAACAAAACTGACACCTTTTTTACAAGGAGTCATGTTTACATAGACCACAATACCTGCAGTCATAATGCAAACAAAAAACACAACTTTGATAATGTATGCACTATCCTTGAAGTTGATTGGTCCACACCCGAGACAGCTTTCCTTAGAGCCTAGTCTCACATTGGCGTCATCTGGTCCAACCCATGTGAGACTAGGCTCTAAGGAAAGCTGTCTCTGGTGTGGACCAATCAACTTCAAGGACAGTGCATACATTATCAGAGTTATGTTTTTGTTGGCATTATGACGGCAGGTATTGTGGTCTATGTAAACATGACTCCTTGTAAAAAAGGTGTCAGTTTTGTTGGCAGATAGAAGGGTAAAAAACCAATTATCATATTTTTACTGGCAAATGAGGTTCCAATGGAATACAGATAATGACAATGTAATAATACAGGTACAAGTCACCTGAATGACAATGTAATAATACAGATAATGACAATAGAATAATACAGGTACAAGTCACCTGGGTGATAATGTAATAATACAGATAATGACAATGAAATAATAACAGGTACAAGTCACTTGGATGACAATAGAATAATACAAATAATGACAATGAAATAATAACAGGTACAAGTCACCTGTATGACGATGGGCTTGTCTGGCCTGCGCTGGTAGAAGATGGCCCTCGTGTTGAAGGCCGCCTCCTGCGTGCCCTTGAAGACGTCAGACTTCACCCGCACGTCCTCGCAGATGATCACTCCGTACGGGCTGATGCCTGGCGGGAGTTCAGAGGTCAGAGCACCTAGGCGGCAGCGTTAGGAAAAAAATTAACCCGTAAAAACAAAGTTTTTCACTATAAATCCTTTATATGCGTGGCGGCTAGAGTCTTCTCGTCCTCTGGCTTGAGATGGCTGCCACCTATGGGTCAGATGATTGCCTGCCACCATTAAGCAATTGGTAATTAAATATTTTAAAAAATTCCTAACAGTGTACAATTTTAGAAACATTTTTTACGAAAATACATTGTCACACACAACGAGTCTGTGTGCAAAATGTCAGCTCGATTGGATCACGGGAAGTGGGTTAAAAAACGACCGAAAGATTTGCACGGCCGTAAGCGGACAAGCAAGCAAGCAAGTGAACTTAATAAAAAGGATTTTAAAACATTTGGTCCCTGCCATGGGAATGTGGAATTTCCACCGCTGGCTGCACGACCTAGCAGATGATCACTCCGTACGGGCTGATACCTGGGCAAGACGTCGCGCTCTTAACTTCTGGTGGGACCGGGAGGTGCGCGTTGGTGACATGCGGTCAGAGGTCAGAGCACCCAGCTGGCAGCATATAAGAAAATGTTTGTGCCTGTCATGGGAATGTGGAATTTCCACCGCTGGCTCCAGGGACCAACAACGCAGCTTTGCGTCATCGCCGTTACCATCGGCTGCGTCTTTGCGGGCACCGCTCGACGTTGCAACTCCCTCCTGCCATCACCGTCCCGTTCCCCCCAGCTGCAATAAGAGGATCAGTGGCAAAAGGCCGCGCCTCCGATGAGCGCGGTTGGCTACGTACGGTGCGAAAGAAGTTCAACAAACACACATACATGTAATTGTGAGAACCCCGTTCAGTTCGAGAAACACGTTGTGCTCTTGCCTAGCTAACTCCTGCCTCAGCAGTTCTCCTTTTTAAATCCTTTATATTAAGTTCACTTGCTTGCTTGCGCGCTTACGGCCGTGCAAATCTTTCGGTCGTTTTTTAACCCACTTCCCGTGATCCAATCGAGCTGACATTTTTCACACAGACTCGTTGTGCGTGACAATTAATGTTCGTGAAAAATTTTTTCCAAAATTTTACACTTTTTAGGACAAAAATATTATATTTAATTACCAATTGCTTAATGCTACCATGCAATCATGTGACCCATAGGTGGCAGCCATCTCAAGCCAGAGGACGAAAGGACTCTAGCCGCCACGCATATAAAGGATTTATAGTATAAAACTTTGTTTTTACGGGTTATACTTGTTTTCACACTTTTATTTAACTCGCTCTGTCTGTTCTATCCTCAACTCTGTCTGTTGTCATATCCTCAAATCTTATAACTCAATTTTAACCCACTTCCCGATGTGGTATCGACTGCAAACTTGTGATACGTATGACATACTGATGACAATACTACATTCTATCATTAAAACAAATTTAAACGATCTTTTTTTATATGTTATGTTTCGGCTTGGGTCTAATTGTCCACACTCAACTGACGTTGGCTGTAATTGACCACGATCCCTTACGTTATAGCAAGCTTCGGGGCCACTTCCTGGAGTCGTGGAGTTCTGCCATTACTAGTACATTTCATAAAAGCGTGTTTAAAAAAAAGTATTTTAAAATATTACTTATCTCCCTCCACATTTAGAATCAATGTCACGCATTTAGAGTATTTGGCTACGATACATTATCACGCAACGATAAGCCACTTTGTTGAGCCGTCATTTGTGATAGCCAGGTCGTTTCTGAAAAAGAGCTACAGAACATAACTCACTGGGCCTTACCTAGTAAAATAAATGAAATAGTTTAATTTGATTTGGCATCTCATCTCAATCCTCCCCCCTACCTCTCTGTGCGAGCCGCATATGGCGTCCCTTGATACGAGCTCACTTCATGACCTATTTAAAATATGTTGTATTTATATTACTTGGTAATAAGGCCAACTGAATTGGAAAATTATAGCAGCCAAATACTCGAAACGCGTGATGTCGATTCTAAATGTGGAGGGGGAAACCCGGAAGACCCGGAGGAAAATCCACGCGACCACGGGGAGAGAGAGGGAGAGAAACACGAAAACTGCAAATATACAGCAGGCGTCAGGGTCGGGAGCGAACCCACGACCTTCTGTATACCAGGCGAGGTAGTTAACATCTAGCCACCGTGGCGCCCCTAACCCAAAGCACGCGGCCTAACCCAAAAAAAACCGTGACTATAAAAACCGAACTTTATTTCTTAAGGCAAGGCGGACATACAACCGCCAATCATTTACGAACCATTACCAGTCCTCAAATGTGTAACCGCATTGAGATGATTATTAATGGGCCGCTTTGTTGAGCTATCATTTGTGGCCAGGTCGTTTCTGAAAAATAAGTAAATACCTGGGTGGCCTTTGCCTGGAAGGATGGGGATGGTTTAATGTTGTATTTGTGTGTTTGGGTGATTTGTTTACCTTTCTTGAACTTTGCACTGCTATCGTGTTTTTGTACCGTTTGTTATTGTAACGTTCTGACCCCGTGCCCATACTGTTTCAAGTTTCAAGTTCATTTATTAGGTGTAGCCCTGTGAGCCATTCGGCTCTTGAATCGGGTGCAACCGCAACAAAAAAAAACATGAACAAAAAACATCTTAAAGTGAATATGTGACTAAGTGCAAACAGAAAATCCAAGAAAAGACAGCAAAATATTGCAGAAAAAACCGTACACCAACGCTGTGTGCAAAAATCCCAGTGGGATGCAAGTCAAACAACAACAACAACAACCACAAGACAACTTAGATTAAGGCCATCAGTATAACTCTGTACTACAACAAACAAACATGGCTAAACCAAAAAACTTTTCGAAATCACCAAAATAAAGCTATGGACATCTGTGACAAAAGAGCTTCATGGCTCATCGGATTCCTGCTGCCAGTATAAATACAATATTACAGGTAGGAACAACAGGTTCCACACTGCCCACCAGGGATTATTTGTCTGTCTGTCGTGCATATTTGTCTGTCGTGCACGAATGCGCTGTCCAACCAAGTTCCTACCTGCCCACTCCGAAGGAACGTGTTCTGATTCTGTTAGGCCACGTGGCGGAGCGACGGGGCAGTTGAGTGTGGATTTAAAGCTTTCGTAACTGCAGGGATTCATCTTCATGGTTCTTTCGGTAAAGTCACGTAGAATGGAAATAATAAAATAATAAACCATAATAAAATAATTCTCACGACGTTTCGGCCACAACGCAAGCAGCCGTCCTCAGGTGGAGAACAGGTCTGAGAACAGGTCTGTCTTCTCGACGGCTGCTTTCGTTGTGGCCGAAACGTCGTGAGAATTATTTTATTATGTTTTATTTTTATTATTATTTCCCTTCTACGTGACTTTACCGAAAGAACCAAGAAGACAGTTGAGTGTGGTTCGTTCCGCGGTGCGGCGAGTGCCACGCGGTGTGATGGGGGCCGTAGAGAGGGTGGGTTGGTGGGGGGAGACAACACCTGTCTTGCCGGGGACCTTGGCAGCGCGAAGGTGAACGGTGACCACCCTCACCGGGGGCCGATGGAACACGACCCAGCACGACTCGAGCGGACTGTCCTTGGTCAGCTCCCTGCGCCGCCACCGACGGCGACAAAAAACCCGGCACGGCTCTCTCAGCAGCAGCAGCGGCAGCAACGGCCGCGCCTCCGATTTAGCGCGGCTGGCTTACGTACGGCGGGAAAGAAGTTCTACGTACGTGTGGATGCTCGCAGCGACCCGCAGGCGAACCGGTGCTGCTACAAACCACCGCGATGACCACCACCACCGCCGCCAGCAGCAACAACAGCAACAACAACAGCAGCAGCAGCAGCAATGATCTACTCCGCCAACAGCTGCTCATCCAACAACCTCGGCTACCAGGTCATCCTCCACCGAAGACGGCCCGGCTCTCAGGGGCCGTGACTCCACTCACAGCAAGCCGCGGGTCAACTGGTGCTACTGCAGCCACCACCACAACCACCACCACCACCAGCAACAACACTTACAGCAGCAGCAACGATCTACTCATCCAACCACCCCGGCTACCAAGTCAACCTCCATCGCCAACGGATCCCCGTGATAACGGCCCGTCTCCGCTAAGCGGACGGTGTTTAAACTAAACTATTTTATTTATCGGCTAAAGCCCACCGAGCTCTGAG
>NC_136157.1:6406811-6484311 GCF_965212315.1 Lampetra planeri
CATGAATCCTTGCAGTCACGAAAACTTCTAATCTAGAGCTGCTCGCATTGTGATGGAGACATCCCGTCAACATCGTTCACGGGCAGCTTGGTCGGGGCGACGTCGAGGTCGCTGCGTTGTTTGGCCACTTAGTTAAGTGACTGTGTTACCCTACACGTATGCTGAACAAACACACAAACAAACAAAAACACACCCACTGATTTACGCTACTCGGAGGTGCGAGAAACGCATTCCTGCGGAGGGAGCTGGTAGGAACGTTGGGTTGCTCGGTCAATGGCCAGGGTCAACGGCGGCGTGGTGTATTCCGCAAATATGCCCGACTGTGAGGGCGGGCACAAGCCGGCGTGAGGGCACCACGGGGTGACCAGCCCCTCCGCACCCAGCCCCACCCCTCTCACCCCCACCCAGCCCAACCCTCCCCACCCAGCCCCTCCCCACCCTCCCCACCCAGCCCCTCCCCTCCCACCCCCCACCCAGCCGCACCCTCCCCACTCAGCCCCTCCCCACCCAGCCCACTCCCCACCCTCCCCACCCAGCCCCTCACCACCCTCCCCACCCAGCCCTTCCCCACCCTCCCCTTTCCACCCAGCCCCTCCCTCCCCACCCAGCCCCTCCCTGCACGACGGACGGACGAACACAATAATCCCCTGTGAGCTGGTGTAACCAGGAGGTTCCTACCAGTATAACCTGTGAACAAACCCTACGTTCTGTACTGCCTGAAACATTCAGCCTCTCGTTACCAGCAGGTGAAGTTGCTCAAACGTCATCATCATCGTCATTGTCACGATGATGGTTGGTGGCTGTGGTCATCACCCAGCATAGAAGGATGTAATATAACAACGCCGCGGTGTCCGATGCGTACGCGAGAAGGAGGAGGCACAATCACGGCGATCGATTAACAACTCCGCAACGCCTTGACTCGCAAATCATCTTGACTCATGAACAACCTCGATCTAAAGTAATCCATGCGAAGAAAAAAATCATCATCATCATGAGCCCTAATTCACGAAGCAATCCACCTCCCTTGGACTTCGCAGTCAACGGATTCAAGAAATTCCACCCCCCACCACGGATTTGATGAAAAAAAATATGTTTGCTAAGATGCCGAAGCGAGCATTCCTGAGCCGTGCATACCCAAATATGTATGCGCGAGCAAAGAGTCGATTACGCTGTTGCGCCGAACAGCTGACCGTGTCCTCTGTGTGCCGCTCGTTGCACGCGTTCCAAACGGGGGTTGGAAGGAGTAATCGATGTACAACTCCGTGGGTGTAACGGAATTTATTCGAGACAGAGAGAGAGAGAGAGAGGAGGGAGACACACAGAGAGAGAGCGAAATTAAAGGTTTCAGAGTGTGCTTGCGCTCGTTGTGTCCATGTTGCCACGAACGCTAGGGTAACGGCACAAACGAAGCTTTGTTGGAGTCGTGAGGCTCCACCTCCTGGAAAGGTTGACCGTGCACTGAGTGGCATTCGTTCGTCTTTGAAGACAAAATGAGACCAGCAATTATTCTGTATCCCTTCACATCTCTCTCTCTCTCTGAGCGTACACACACACATGTAACAAATAAAAATTGGGTTTTATCCTTTCTGGCAATAAATCGGGAGGTTTCGATTTAAAGCTTTCGTGACTGCAGGGATTCATCTTCTTGGTTCTTTCGGTAAAGTCACGTAGAAGGGAAGTAATAAAATAATAAAAACAAAACGTAATACAATAATATAATTCTAACGACGTTTCGGCCACAACGCAAGCATTCTTCACCTGAGGACGGCTGCTTGCGTTGTGGCCGAAACGTCGTGAGAATTATATTATTTTATTACGTTTTGTTTGTATTATTTTATTACTTCCCTTCTACGTGACTTTACCGAAAGAACCAAGAAGATAAATCGGGAGGTGTTGGATGTTCCGACACCAAATGGATACGTTTAGCAAGGAATGAAGTCTGATCTTGATTTGAAGCTTTCGTGACTGCATGCATCCATACTCTTTGGTTCTTTCGGTAAAGTCCACGTAGGTAGAGAGAGAGACTTTTGACTTTTAAACAACGTTTATTGCCGCCAGCAGCAACAGCACTGGAGGCGATTTCGATATGAAACACACAAAGTCACCAGCAAACAAATGAAAATAAACGCTACAAATCCACGCGCTGTGGCGCTAAAAGCACCGCGCACAACACGAAAGAAAAGTCACGTGGTGGTGGTGGTGGTCATCGCGCACGCCACGGTGACGAGCGAGCGCTTCAGAAGATGAACACGAGGGTGCCGTGCACGCTGGTACAGAGAGGGGCTTGTCCGGCTTCCCAGCGTTCGAAGAAGACGTGCACATCACCGACGTGTGTGTGGTAGGCGTGCCCCAGCCAGAGCCGCGCCTTAAGCAGGCCTCTGAACACTGGATAATATAATTCTAACGACGTTTCGGCCACAACGCAAGCATTCTTCACCTGAGGACGGCTGCTTGCGTTGTGGCCGAAACGTCGTGAGAATTATATTATTTTATTACGTTTTGTTTGTATTATTTTATTACTTCCCTTCTACGTGACTTTACCGAAAGAACCAAGAAGATAAATCGGGAGGTGTTGGATGTTCCGACACCAAATGGATACGTTTAGCAAGGAATGAAGTCTGATCTTGATTTGAAGCTTTCGTGACTGCATGCATCCATACTCTTTGGTTCTTTCGGTAAAGTCCACGTAGGTAGAGAGAGAGACTTTTGACTTTTAAACAACGTTTATTGCCGCCAGCAGCAACAGCACTGGAGGCGATTTCGATATGAAACACACAAAGTCACCAGCAAACAAATGAAAATAAACGCTACAAATCCACGCGCTGTGGCGCTAAAAGCACCGCGCACAACACGAAAGAAAAGTCACGTGGTGGTGGTGGTGGTGGTGGTCATCGCGCACGCCACGGTGACGAGCGAGCGCTTCAGAAGGTGAACACGAGGGTGCCGTGCACGCTGGTACAGAGAGGGGCTTGTCCGGCTTCCCAGCGTTCGAAGAAGACGTGCACATCACCGACGTGTGTGTGGTAGGCGTGCCCCAGCCAGAGCCGCGCCTTAAGCAGGCCTCTGAACACTGGAAGCAGCACAGAGCAGCCGTCAGTGTCACCTTGCAGCATCTTTTTTTCTCGTTCTGTACACCGCCATCTTCGGAGGGAGACACAAGGAAATCTGAATGAACATGCAAACAAAACCATGCTCTGATCATCTTGATGTGAAGCTTTCGTGACTGCAGGAATCCACGCTGTGCACCATTTGTAGCGACATCTCTCCTGTTTATCTCTCATCTCGTCCCTTTTTAAATCCTTTATATTAAGTTCACTTGCTTGCTTGCTTGCGTGCTTGCGTGCTTGCTTGCCTGCTTACGACCGTGCAAATCTTTCGGTCGTTTTTTAACCCACTTCCCGTGATCCAATCGAGCTGACATTTTGCACATAGACTCGTTGTGCGTGACAATTTTCGTGAAAAATGTTTTCCAACATTTTACAATGTTTAGGGAAAATGTTTTAAATATGTAATTACCAATTGCTTAATGGTGGCAGACAATCATCTGACCCATAGGTGGCAGCCATCTCAAGCCAGAGGACGAGAGGACTCTAGCCGCCACGCATATAAAGGATTTATAGTGAAAAACTTTGTTTTTACGGGTAAATTTGTATCTCTTGGCTGGTCATGTGGTCCATGAAACCATGGCCATATAATTCACCTGTCGGTACCAACCTCAGGTGGTGGACCTTTAGTGGTTCCAATGGCTTTGTGGCCAATAACGGTGAATTATGCGATAACGGTTTCAAACGGTTTCATACTCTTTGGTTCTTTCGGTAAAAATCACGTAGGTAGAAAATAAAATAAATCACGACTTTTCTTCCAGCCTCAGCAGTCCTCATGCTGTGTGTGTCCCACCTGATGACGGCCGCTTGTGTTGCGATCGAAACGTCGTGATCTATTAATTTCCTATCTACGCGACTTTACCGAAAGAAAAAAGAGTTTGCTCTGATAACACTGGTCAACAAAAAAAATAACAATTTTTCTGGCATGGACTTTTGCAGCTGTTTTAGACTAATTTCAGGGTGCTGATTACAAATCTGATCTTAGATTTGCTCTATCACATCTCATTTTATGCTATCGGCATACCCCATTTTCATTGATTTTACCCGAAATTAACTCTGTCACTTATGATTGCAAGTTGTTGCGAGTCAGTGACTGCTTTAGTGTTAAAATATGGTGCTGTATTTTTAGGATAGTGTGTTTATAATATCATTATATGTAGATATCCTCATTTTTTAAAACAAATTCTACTGCAGTTTTTATTGAAAATGCAATATTTGATATCTCAAAAACATGATGTGATAGACAAAAACTGATGCCAGATTTGGAATCAGCACCCCAAAATTACCTTACAACCGTTGGAATACCTTATGCCAGAAAAAGTGTGTTGACCAGTGTAATAGATGGGCATTGTCTCTTAAACTGATTGGCCTACACCAGAGGCAGCCTTTTTTTAATTCTTTATATTAAGTTCGCTTGCTTGCTTACGACCGTGCAAATCTTTCGGGCGTTTTTTAACCCACTTCCCGTGATCCAATCGAGCTGACATGTTTCACACAGACTCGTTGTGCGTGACAATTAATGTTCGTGAAAAAAAATCCAAAATTTTACACTTTTTAGGACAAAAATATTATATTTAATCACCAATTGCTTAATGGTGCAATGCAATCATCTGACCCATAGGTGGCAGCCATCTCAAGCCAGAGGACGAGAGGACTCTAGCCGCCACGCATATAAAGGATTTATCGTGACATTTTTACGGGTTATACTTATTATCGCCCAGTCTCACCAGTGTCAGACCAGAGAACGCCAGAAGGAGAACAGGACTTACATTGCCAGAAAGCGTAAAATCTATTCTGGCAAAATGTCCCATGATATAAACAAATATATCTCGAACACTAACCCTAATCAGCCGCCGGAAGCATTCCACGAATGCATGATTTTGGCATCGCTGATTCAGTAAAAGCGAACTCTCTGCTCAATTTAACCTCCGTGGAGAGACAGATTTGTTTTTCTAATTACAGTAATACCCCAACTTACGTCTCCCCATTCTAGATTTGAAGCTTTCGTGACTGCAAGGATTCATATTCTTAGGTTTTTTCGGTAAAGTCACGTAGGTAAAAAATTCTAAATTAAATTAATAAAAGTTAAATAAAATAAAAATCACGACGTTTCGGAGGCAACACAAGCTTCCGTCTTCAGGTGGAACCGTCACAGCCACGACAACCATTATATATACGGAGTGGTAGCTCTTGTAATCTCTCATTTACTTGATACAGCTGTCGTGGCTGTGACGGTTCCACCTGAAGACGGAAGCTTGTGTTGCCTCCGAAACGTCGTGATTTTTATTTTATTTTACTTTTATTAATTTTAATGTTTTACCTACGTGACTTTACCGAAAAAACCTAAGAATATTACGTCTCCCCATTTGAAGTCGTTTCGCAAATGCGTCGTCCCTTGAGTATTGATACCGTCACCGGATAAGCATCGCCCCAAACCTCACTCACACGTCAGCTGACAAGCATCGTCCCGTCCTGTCTCGTTATCCGTCGCATCTCAGCCTCCGCCTAGCCTGTCACGAAGTGGTTCTGAAACCTTGACTTGCAGCCTTGCCGTACCTTTGATTCGCAATCGTAAAAAAAAAAAATTGCAATGTTAATGAATACATAGGGGGGTTTGATGAAACTAAGTAATATTCTTGGTTCTTTCGGTAAAGTCACGTAGAAGGGAAATAATAAAAGAATAAAATATAAATACAATAAAATTTCTCACGACGTTTCGACTGCAAAACAAGCAATCATCATCAGGTGTGAAATCCACAGCACCTGATGATGATGATTGCTTGTTTTGCAGTCGAAGAGGCGTGCGTTCACGCAGCGTCGCCGTTCCGCGGTTCCCGTGGACGACGTCGTTTTGACTTTGTCTTCTACGTCGTTTCGATATCCGTCGTCGCACCTCTCAGCAACGCATCCCCCTCCCCCCCAGCCCGCACCCCCGACGTAAATCCGTGGTATTCCTGTACCGTCTATAAACACATTCCTGCGGAGGGAGCTGGTAGGAACGTTGGGTTGCTCGGTCAATGGCCAGGGTCAACGGCGGCGTGGTGTATTCCGCAAATATGGCCGACTGTGAGGGCGGGCACAAGCCGGCGTGAGTAGGTTAAACGTTGAGTTTTATAAGGGCACCACGGGGTGACCAGCCCCTCCCCACCCAGCCCCACCCCTCCCACCCTCCCCACCCAGCCCCACCCTCCCCACCCAGCCCCTCCCCTCCCCACCCAGCCCTTCCCCACCTTCCCCTCTCCACCCAGCCCCACCCCTCCCATTTTTTGATGCACGACGGACGGACACAATAATCCCCTGTGGGCTGGTGGAACCAGGAGGTTCCTACCAGTAATATTTAAATATATATGGCACCCAGAGTGTTGGGATATTTCGTTAAAGTCACGTAGACAGGTTAAAAGAAAATAACAAAAAAATAAAATAAAAACTACGACGTTTCGATCACAACACAAGAGTTCTTCCTTATGACGAACGCTTGTGTTGCGATCGAAACGTCGTAGTTTTTAGTCGTTATTTTTTTGTCATTTTATTTGAACCTATCTACGTGACTTTACCGAAAGACCCACACAATATGAATTCCTGCAGTCACGAAAGCTTTAAGTCAAGGTCTAAGACTCCGTTACTTTTACTACCGACACCAGGAAGATGATGGGGAGGGGGGAGACGCAATGACATTACAAGAATCGAGATAGAGTAGAGATATCCTACTCTGATGTTGTCATGTCGAGATGGAGTGCCAAGTCGACACCAATGATGACTGCAAAGGCATCCGGCACTAAGCGAAGTAAAAGCTGTCGTGGGCAAGGTTCGTTCTGTGGTCGAGATCCACGACGTCTCTGCGTTATGAGCCTTGAGCCGGAACACACACAACACACACAACACGCACAACACACACAGCACACACAACACACACAACACACACAGCACACACACAACACACACACAACACGCACAACACACACAACACACACATCACACACAACACACACAGCACACATAACACGCACAGCACACACAGCACACACAACACACACAGCACACACAACACACACAACACACACAGCACGCACAACACACACAACACACACAGCACGCACAACACACACAACACACACAGCACACACAACACACGCACAACACACACAACACACACATCACACACAACACACACAGCACACATAACACGCACAGCACACACAGCACACACAGCACACACAGCACACACAACACACACACAACACACACACAACACGCACAACACACACAACACACACATCACACACATCACACACAACACACACAGCACACATAACACGCACAGCACACACAGCACACACAACACACACAGCACACACAACACACACAACACACACAACACGCACAGCACACACAGCACACACAACACACACAGCACACACAACACACACAGCACACACAACACACACAGCACACACAACACACACAACACACACAGCACACACACAACACACACATAGCACACACACAACACACACAACACACACAACACACACAGCACACACAACACACACAGCACACACACAACACGCACAGCACACACAACACACACAACACACACAGCACACACACAACACACACATAGCACACACACAACACACACAACACACACAGCACACACAACACACACAGCACACACACAACACGCACAGCACACACAACACACAGCACACACAACACAGAGCACACACATCACACACAACACACACAACACACACAGCACACACAGCACACACACAGCACACACAGCACACACATCACACACAACACACACAGCACACACAGCACACACACAACACACACAGCACACAAGAACACAGAAAACACAGACAACACACACAGCACACAGCACACACAACACACACAGCACACACAGCACACACAGCACACACACAACACACACAACACAGAACACAAATATCGTTTACAGGAGAACTATTTTAGAGGGAAAAATAAATGTGTCCCTTTCCCCCACTCCACCAGCCGTAATCGTTCACGATGTTTACACAAAGCGACAAATTCACCCCCCATCCCCATCGACCCACAACTGTGCAGGGTTTATGCGGTGTGGGTGGTTGTGGTGGTGTGTGTGGTGGTGGTGGGGGTAGTGGTGGTGTGGGTAGTGGTGGTGTGGGTGGTTGTGGTGGTGTGGGTGGTGGTGGTGGGGGTTGTGGTAGCTGTGTGGGTAGTGGCGGTGGTGGTGGAGGGGGTGATTGTGGAGGGGGTGGTTGTGGGGGGGAGGTGTTGGTGGTGGTGGTGGTGGTGGGGAGCGGTGGTGTAGTGGTTAGCGCGCTGCGCTACGAACCCGGCCACCCGGGTTCAATTCCCGCTCACGGCCAGCACCGGTGACGATTATCTGAACAGGTCCTGGGCCTCCCTTAGGTCTACTCAGCTTCAAATGAGTACCTGGTGCGGTGTGTACACATCGCCACTGGGAAGACAAAGGCGGCCGGGCGTGATGCTGGCCACCCACACCCTCGAGTGCCGTGCCGGCCTTCATAGGTGCTAGCTAACGGCACTTGTCCAAACAGTTTATGAAGGCTATAAGGGGTATCTTTGTATTTTGTCGTTGTGGGTGGGGGTGGTGGTGGTGGTAGTGGCTGTGTGGGTGGTGTTGGTGGCTGTGTGGGTGGTGTTGGTGGCTGTGTGGGTGGTGGCTGTGTGGGTGGTGGTGGTGGCCGTGGTGGTGGTGGTGGTGGCCGTGGTGGTGGTGGCTTTGTGGGTGGTGGTGGTGGCCGTGGTGGTGGTGGTGGTTGTGGTGGTGGTGGTGGTGGTTGTGTGGGTAGTGGTGGTGGTGGTGGTGGTTGGCTGTGTGGGTGGTGGGGGTGGCTGTGTGGGTAGTGGTGGGGGTGGTGGTGGTGGGGGTGGTGGTGGTGGGGGTGGTGGTGGTGGGGGTGGTGGTGGTGGGGGTGGTGGGGGTGGTGGTGGTGGGGGTGGTGGTGGTGGGGGTGGTGGTGGCTGTGTGGGTGGTGGGGGTGGCTGTGTGGGTGGTGGTGGTGGTGGGGGTGGCGGTGGCTGTGGGTGGTGGTGGTGGCTGTGTGGGTGGTGGTGGTGGTGGTGGCCGTGGTGGTGGTGGTGGTGGCCGTGGTGGTGGTGGTGGCCGTGGTGGTGGTGGTGGTTGTGGCGGTGTTGATGTTTAAGCGGCAGATTCCCTGCGAGTCGCGCGTCAGATCTGTTCACGATCCCGCTACGTTTAATTCGGATTAAACTAAACTATGTAGTGCTGTTGCTGCTGTTGTTGTTGTTGTTATTTGTGCTTGTGCTCCAGTGTCAACAAAGCAGCAACAGCAGCGAACAATCAGCATCATCATTTTTGTTTGTAATAATGCCATTGCTTTCGACAAACTACCAATGTGGAACCCTCCTTGTCAATATGACGTTTCACGCCCGTAACCACCGCTCAGAACATCATCGGAGATGCAGGGGAGGGGGGGTAAACAACAATAACAACAACATCTCGATTTAAAGCTTTCGTGACTGCAGGGATTCATCTTCTTGGTTCTTTCGGCAAATTCACGTAGAATGGAAATAATAAAATTAAAAATTAAAAAACATAATAAAATAAAATAATAAAATAATAATATATATCTTTTTATTATTTTATTATTTCCATTCTACGTGACTTTACCGAAAGAACCAAGAAGAACAACATCATCATCATCAAGAGAAACCATTGCAACCTAATGTGTTGTTGTTGTTGTTATTGTATCTCTTCCTCTTGCTTGAGTCGGAGGCCCAAGTTCGTGAGCAAGGTTTGGCTGAGCCCTCTGTGACACGCGCTCGTAACTGCACCCCGAGCGCACATCGATCAGGGCGAGTTAGTCCAGAGGAATTATTCTGCCGCTGCTACTGCCACTACTACTGCTGCCGCTACTATTGCTGCTACTGCCACTACTGCTGCTACTGCTGCTACTGCCGCTGCTACTGTTGCTACTGCTGCTACTGTTGCTCTTGCTGCTACTGCTGCTATTGCTACTACTGCTACTACTGCTGATACTGCTGCTACTGTTGCTGTTGCTGCTACTGCTGCTATTGATACTGCTGCTACTGCTGCTACTGCCGCTGCTACTGCCGCTACTGCCATTGCAGCTACTGCCGCTACTGCTGCTGCTACTACTGCTACTGCCACTACTGCCGCTACTGCTGCTACTGTTGCTGCTACTGCTACTACTGCCACTGCTGCTACTGCTGCTATTGCTACTGCTGCTACTGCCGCTATTGCTGCTATTGCTACTGCTGCTATTGCTGCTACTGCTACTACTGCTGCCGCTACTACTGCTACTACTGCTGCTGCTACTGCTGCCGCTACTACTGCTACTGCCGCTACTACTGCTACTATTACTGCTGCTACTGCTACTACTACTGCTGCTACTGCCGCTACTACTGCTGCTACTGCTGCTACTGCTGCTACTACTGTTGCTACTACTGCTATTGTTACTGCCGCTACTGCTGCAGCTGCGGTACTTTCGCAATGCGCCATCGCCGCAGGAGGCAGTTTCGACGTCCACGGAATGCATCGTGAGAGCAAGGGGCGTGACGGCGAGGCGCGGGTGGGTTTCGTAGCGGACGCGATACATAAAATCGGCGCGATCCAACTTTTACAAACTATGCATTATTTACATTATGGAATCTCCTTTGCCAGGACCTAAATATGATCATAGGTTGTTTTTTTTACGCCTTTCGGCGTCCTCTGGTCTAACACCGTTTGAGACGAGGCTCAAAAGAAAGCTGTCTCTGGTGTGGACCAATCAGTTTCAAGGACAATGCATTTATTATATTTATCAGAGTATAATCTCGATTTGAAGCTTTCGTGACTGCAGGAATCCATACACTTTGGTTCTTTCGGAAAAGGTCACGTAGGTAGAAATAAAAAATAAAAATTCTCTCGCACTCTTCAGAATTATTTTCTTGCTGTGGTTGTCCAACCTGATGAAGATTGCTTGTGTTGCGATCGAAACGTCGTGATTTGTTTAATTTTATTTTATTTCTAACTACGTGACTTTATCAGAATAATGTTTTTGGTTGTTGCTTTGCATTCTGACCACAAGTATTGTGGTTGATACAGACATGATTCCTTGTAAAAGGTTTTAGTTTGGTGTTTTAACATCTTAACACCTTCTTGGTTCTTTCGGTAAAGTCACGTAGAATGGAAATAATAAAATAATGCAAATAAAACATAATAAAATAATTCTCACGACGTTTCGGCCACAACGCAAGCAGCCGTCCTCAGGTAGAGAACAGGTCTGTCGAGAAGACGGACATTCAGACTCTGTCATTCAGACTCTGTCATTCAGACTCGTACATTGACGCGTGCGCATGTTGCAGGGCTGAGCCTTTACCTCCCTCCCTCCCACCCACCCCCCCCCCCCCCCCCCATTTTTTCTACTTAATTTTAATATTATTTGGGTCTTTCGGTAAAGTCACGTAGATAGGGTTCAAAACATATTTTTATTTTAAAATAGTAAGTTTTACTTTTCGTGTTAACCCATCTACGTGACTTTACCTGAAAGACCCAAACAATATGAATTGCTGCGGCCACGAAAGCTTTAAGTCAAGATTCAAATTTGCATACTTGACACTTGCAACGGCGAGAACTGACAACATAATAAAACGTGGACTGCGCCACGATTTTCCACTGGACGGGGCATTGAGAGTGAGGGTGGTGGAGGATTTGGGGGGGGGGGGAAGGAGGAGGTGGGGTGGGCTGTGTTAACCCCTGGGAGTTGGGCCGTACCATTGATGACAATTCGAGAGCAAATAAACACCGCACGCAGCACCAGGACCGCATCATCATCGCCTTGGCAGGCGACTGCTACTCACTTGAGCCAGAGGCGGGGGGGGGGAAATCGTCTGTCTGCAAATAAATCCGGTGGTGCTGTTTGAGTTTAGAGATGGGGTGGGGAGGGTGTGAGAGGGGGGGGAGGCTACCACCAGCCCCCCCCCCGACCCTCCACCACACCACCCCTGGTTTGTGTTGGCACGCCGTAATGTGACGTGATGCGCGACCGGCACGCGGCTTGCATCTGTGACGGCTCAGACTGAAGGGGCGGGCGGGCGATGATGATGATGGGGCAGACTCGTGCCAGAGTGAGTGCGTGTGTGTGTGTGCGCGCGCGTGGTTTTTCAAAAAGAGAAACAAACGCCACTGCTAAGTTATAACACAAAAGGCATTCGCGACCAATGTTATAGGATTTGCAATTGGTTAGGTTTTTTTTATTTTATTTCTTGGGCCAATGGTTGTGTCGTGCCCAGGGTCGGATCAAGGCGTGGGGGCTTTAGGGGCTGCAAGCCCAGAGGCCTCCGACAGCTGTAGCGGCCTCCAGAGATGAAGTGAAAAGTTATTTCACTTTTCAATGTAAAGCTTTCGTGACTGCAGGGATTCATCTTCTTGGTTCTTTCGGTAAAGTCACGTAGAAGGGAAATAATAAAAGAATAAAAATAAAACATGATAAAATAATTCTCACGACGTTGCGGCCACAACGCAAGCAGCCGTCCTCAGGTGAAGAACAGGTCTGTCGGAAACACAGCGACTGAATGAACACCACCCTGCTTGGCAGCGTATTTTTAAGCTGGGTTGTCTTTCCGACAGACCTGTTCTTCACCTGAGGACGGCTGCTTGCGTTGTGGCCGAAACGTCGTGAGAATTATTTTATTATGTTTTATTTTTATTATTTTATTATTTCCCTTCTACCTGACTTTACCGAAAGAACCAAGAAGATTATTTCACTTGTGAATGCTGAATTTTATTTGTTTGTTAGCCTTGTAAAAAATAAATTTTATTTTTATTTAACTTTCTTTTCCTTTTGAAGATATTACTGGGGGCCTGTAGCTCCAGGGGCCTACACAATCTTTATCCGGACCTGCTCGTGCCACTCCTCCGCCACCCGACACAGCCAAATAAAAAACGTAGTCACGTGTGCATCTCTCTCTCTCTCTCTGTGTCTCGCTGTGTGTGTCAAGCGGCAGTCTCGGAGGTCCATCTGGTTGCGAGAGGAGTTCTCGCTCGACGTTTACTTCGAGAACGATCCCCCAATTTTTCGATTTAAAGCTTTCGTGACTGCAGGGATTCATCTTCTTGGTTCTTTCGGTAAAGTCACGTAGAAGGGAAATAATAAAATAATAAAAATAAAACATAATAAAATCATTCTCACGACGTTTCGGCCACAACGCAAGCAGCCGTCCTCAGGTGGAGAACAGGTCTGTCGAGAAGACAGAGTCTGAATGACGATCCCCCAATTTTGTTTTCCGCTTAAATTCCGCGTCAAATCGCCGAAGCGGTTTTACCGCTCCCGAGGAGAACGGGGAAAATGTTCGACTCTCACTCAAAGCTCCGAATGAGCAGAGCTGCCAGTGAACTGCTTGACCCGAGCTATCGATGCGTGGGTGTTTGCATTGCCCTTGTACTGGTCGCATGTTGGCAGCCTTTGCTCTAGAGCTGCGTTCTTCGCTAATTTTCAGTAGGGGGGGGTGGGGAGGGAGGGAGGGAGGCACTTTCACCGATAAGACATCATCAGTAGTGTGAGGGCCGCCACGCATTTGAAACCATTGTTGGGTTTGACAGCAGCACGATGATGATGATGATTGGGGGGGGGGAGAGTTTGCACGCTTTGTGTATTGTCGTCAGGGGCCGCACTAAAGCCACCCAGGGGGCCGCCAGTGGCTTGCGAGCCTTGCAATGAAGAACAGTGCTCGATAGTAACTACAACTGGACCCATAGACTATCATGGGACCTATAGACTAACACTGGACCCATAGACTATCACCAAACCCATAGACTATCACTTGACCCATAGACTTTCACTGGGCCCATAGACTAACACTGGACCCATAGACTATCACTGGACCCATAGACTATCACTGGACCCATAGACTAACACCAGACCCATAAACTAACACTGGACCCATAGACTATCACTGGACCCATAGACTAACACTGGACCCATAGACTAACACTGAACCCATAGACTAACACTGGACCCATAGACTAACACTGGACCCATAGACTATCACTGGACCCATAGACTAACACTGAACCCATAGACTAACACTGGACCCATAGACTATCACTGGACCCATAGACTAACACTGGACCCATAGACTATCACTGGACCCATAGACTAACACTGGACCCATAGACTATTGTAATGCGGGCGTAAATGGGCGGGCCGGATGTGACGATCTGAGAGGGAGGAGTCAGGGTCACGTGGGGGGAGATGGTATAGCGGGGAGACAGGAAGACATCTGGGTCAGTCGGGGGAGTGAAGAGTGGAGAACACTTTGGGTGGTCGCCGTGCCTCAGCCTGGTGGCTGAGGGGCTCATGACGGCGCCAGCCAGTGGGGTGGAAGAGAGAGTTGGGGATAGAGACAGAGAGTGGCGAGATCGCCACAGAGGCCACGCAGGGCAGAGGTTGGAGAGTGGCGAGATCGCCACAGAGGCCACGCAGGGCTGAGGTTGGGGAGTGGCGAGATCGCCACACACGGTAAGACTTGGCACCGTCGGCCAGCGGTGACCAAGCACGGAGGAACGACGGGCAGCGGTGGAGCTGCAGTGAGGGCAGCGGTGGAGCTGCAGTGAGTGCAGCCGGAGGACTGTACAGGAGTCTGCAGCGGTGCTGCAGAGGTGTGGAGGCTACGGGAGCGAGGGCAGCTATGGAGCTGCCAAGGGGAGAGCTCTGAGCGAGGGCCGTGTGGGAAAAGTGTAAGAACCCGAATAAAGGACAACGGAGACAGACCCAGGATCGAGTCCTTTATTACACTATCACTGGATCCATAGACTATCACCGGGCCATAGACTATCACCGGACCCATAGACTGTCACTGGACCCATAGACTACCACTGCACCCATAGACTATCACCGGACCCATAGACTGTCACTGGACCCATAGAGCCATCGTTTTATAGTGCGCGGATGTAACACGTGCCATTCATTAAAACGAACTTCTGTATGAAGTATACTCATTCAACGCATTGATTCACTTTCTTCAAAGTATCCTCGATCATTAAAATCTCCCGGATGGCTTTCGATAGTTCCCCGGGAGGATCGATGCCAATCCAGTCGAGACTCCCTGCCAATCTGGCACGGTTGGCAACCCCTACGGACACAAATGTCCCCCGTATAGCCTTGAGTATGCTGTTGAGGCAAGTGCTGTGAGCGAACACCTGCCGAGTCAACTTAGGGGAGGACCAGAACCATGTTGCATATCACACAACACACCACAATCGTTGGTGTCAGCCGTTGCCCGGAATTGAACCCAGGTTACATCTCTCAAGAGCACAGTGCACTTCAACGAATGCACGGCCAGATAAACTCGCACACATACAAAGACAACATGTTTGGGCAAGTGCTGTTAGCGAGCACCTATGAAGGCCGGGACGGCACATGAGGGACGGGTGACCGGCACCACGCGCGGCCGCCTTTGTCTCCCCAGTGGCGATATTTACACCGCACCAGGTACTCATTTGAGGCTGAGTCGACCTAGGGGGGAGGGGGCCCAAAACCGATTCATATAATCGCCACTGGTGTTGGTGGCCACGAGCGGGAATCGAACTCGGGTCGCCGAGTGGCATAGCGCAGTTATCTTAAAGGCTACACGGGGGACCTTTGTCTTTGGTGCAGTGTGGGAACACGCCACTGGCGCTGTTCTCTTGCCCTCGCAAAGGCCCCCTCGTCGCAGCGGGCTGCATTCCTTGATCCCGTCTGGGAATGGATCGCCACCAGCGACCCAAGGCTGGCCGAGACTCAGCCAGCCCAGCCACAGTGGGTACGGTTGAGTAATCCAGCCCAGACACCGTGGTTACGGCCAAGAGCCAGCCCAGCCCAGACACAGTGGCTCCTGCTAAGAGCCAGCCCAGACACAGTGATTGTGGCTTAGAGCCAGCCAGCCCAGCCCAGACACAGTGGCTCCTGTAAAGAGCCAGCCAGCCCAGACACAGTGGCTCCTGCTAAGAGCCAGCCAGTCCAGACACAGTGGCTGCTGCTAAGAGCCAGCCAGCCCAGACACAGTGGCTCCTGCTAAGAGCCAGACAGCCCAGACACTGTGGCTGCTGCTAAGAGCCAGCCAGCCCAGACGCAGTGGCTCCTGCTTAGAGCCAGCCAGTCCAGACACAGTGGCTGCTGCTAAGAGCCAGCCAGCCCAGACACAGTGGCTCCTGCTAAGAGCCAGCCAGCCCAGCCACAGTGGCTCCTGCTAAGAGCCAGACAACCCAGACACCGTGGCTCCTGCTAAGAGCCAGCCAGCCCAGACACAGTGGGTCCTGCTAAGAGCCAGCCAGCCCAGACACAGTGGCTCCTGCTAAGAGCCAGACAACCCAGACACCGTGGCTCCTGCTAAGAGCCAGCCAGCGCAGCCACAGTGGCTCCTGCTAAGAGCCAGCCAGCCCAGCCACAGTGACTACTGCTAAGAGCCAGCCAGCCCAGACACAGTGGCTCCTGCTAAGAGCCAGCCCAGCCACAGTGGCTCCTGCTAAGAGCCAGCCAGCCCAGCCATAGTAGTTAATGCTAAGAGCCAGACAGCCCAGCCCAGACACAGTGGCTCCTGCTAAGAGCCAGCCAGCCCAGACACAGTGGCTCTACGACTCCGGGAGCCGCGTGCAGCTCTTGACGTCATTCATTAAAGGGCCACCACCGCCTCGTATTTACCACGTGGCCTTGCGGCTCCTCTTGAAATATTGAGGTGGGTTTTATTTTTTTATTTTTACCTAATTCGAAGTAAACTTCTCTTCTCGTTATTTTATTTGAAAAAAAAATAAGAATAGGTTTTACCCTTTCTGCCAATAAAACAGGTGTTAAGATGACGAAACACCAAATAGATTTTGCAAGGAATCAAGTCTGCATTAACCACACGTACTTATGGTAAACATGCAAACAAACACGTTCTGATTATAATATCTGCATTGTCTTTGAAAACTAATTGGCCCACACCAGAGACAGCCTTATATGAATGTCTATAAATGCTCGGATCGTGCATTGTCATTGTAGCATTCACCTGTTGGCGTTCTTTGATCTGACACTGGTGAGACTGGGCCCTAAATAAGGCTGCCTCTGATGTAGGCCAATCAGTTTCAAAGTCAATGCTTGTA
Organism: Lampetra planeri; assembly: GCF_965212315.1. Classification (NCBI taxonomy): domain Eukaryota; kingdom Metazoa; phylum Chordata; class Hyperoartia; order Petromyzontiformes; family Petromyzontidae; genus Lampetra; species Lampetra planeri. The sequence continues at coordinate 6,424,032 of NC_136157.1, forward strand.
TATTATCAGAGCATGTTCATTAATTCTAGATTTGAAGCTTTCGTGACTGCAATGATTCATACTCTTAGTTCTTTCGGTAAAGTGACGTAGGTAAAAAATGAAATTAAAATTAATAAAAATTAAAATAATAAAATCACGACGTTTCGGAGGCAACACAAGTCTCCGTCATCAGGTGGGACCGTCACAGCCAGATTTGCTGCATCAAGTTTATTAGCCCAGCGAAGTGACTTATTACGTGGAAATGTATAGAAAACAAATATTCTAAACGCGTGATGTCGATTCTAAATGTGGTGGATAACACCGGAAAACCCTGGGAAAAATCTACGCGACCACGTGGAGAGAGACACACGCAAACTTCAAATATACAGCAGCAAGGCGTTAGGGTCGGGATCGAACCCAAACGTCCTATATATCAGGCGAGGGAGTTGACATACGGCCACAGTGACGCCCCAACATTACAAAGCCACCTGATTCACCGATTATTTCTCACCTTGTCTGCATCTCTCTTCTCTCAACTCACTGCATCTCCCCGTGCGCGTGTTTCAGCCGTCCGGTTAATATTCACCCTTCGCCCGGCACACCACGTCCAGTATGCCCGTCGCTGTGGCCACAACGAGTCGCGTGCCACCGCGCGGTTTCCCAGCAGCCCCGGATTTAATACTCCGTGAGATTTTAGACCTCGAAAGCATCTTAACCATACGTCCACTTTTATTTCTAGATTTTAAGCTTTCGTGACTGCAATGATTCATACGTTTAGGTTTTTTCGGTAAAGTCACGTAGGTAAAAAATTAAAATGTAAAAGTTAATAAAAAGTAAAATAAAAAATCACGACGTTTCGGAGGCAACACAAGCTTCCGTCTTCAGGTGGAACCGTCACAGCACGATTGATGTATCAAGTACTTTTATTAATTTTTAATTTAATTTTTTACCTACGTGACTTTACCGAAAAAACCTAAGAGTACGTCCAGTTTTGTTGCTTTCTCTCATCTCACAATAATCTCCTGCCTCCTTGCCTATGTCTCTTCTGTCATCTCACGAGTATTTGATTAATTGAAATGGAAAAATGCCACCACCACCCCCGCCCCTCCCAAAATAAATGTATGGTTTGCTAGGGCCCTTAAGGGCCAAACGGCACCACTGTTGACTTTGCTGTTTTTTCCTGGATTTTTTTGTTGCGTGTAGTCCCTTGAAGATGTTTCTTGTTCAAGTTTTTGTTTATTGCGGTTGCACCCGAGTCAAGAGCTGCATGGCCCACATGGTCATACCTAATACATGAAATGAAAAAACTGAATCCATACGTGCGTCTGCGTGTTTGACTCTCCTCGCTGGGAGCGGCATTGTGGCGGTTCCGCACAACGCCGCGTTCTCACGAAGCCGGCGACCCGAGTTCGATTCCCGCTCACGGCCACCGCCGACGCAACCCCAGTGACGATTATCCGAGCCGGTCCTGGGCCTCGCCTTGGTCGACTCAGCCTCGAATGAGTCCACGGTGCGCTCGAGTAAAAACATCGTCACTAGAGAGACGAACAGACGTGGTGCTGGCCAACCACCCATCCTGTCGCGTGCCGTGTTGTGAATTCGCAGGCGATGCTGGCTAACAGCGCTTGCGTCAACAGTCTGCCGAGGCTATACGCGTGGGTGGGTTGGTGGTGGGGGGTGATCTTTGTCTCTCTGTGGAAGACCACATCCGGGTCCAATTGCAAGTTCTCTTGTTGTGTTTTAGTCAAAGTCTGCGTCCGGGTGGAATTAGTTTATGTTTATGTGGTTTCCTCCTCCAGATGAGCACGGGGGGGGGGTATGTGGGGGGGTGGGTGGGTGGTGTGTGGGTTGGTGGGTGTGTGGGTGGGTGTGTGTGTGTGGGGGTGTGTGTGGGTGTGTGTGTGTGGGTGTGTGGGTGGGTGTGTGAGCGTGGGGGTGTGTGGGTGGGTGGGTGGGTGTGTGTGTGTGGGGGTGTGTGTGGGTGTGTGTGTGTGGGTGTGTGGGTGGGTGTGTGAGCGTGGGGGTGTGTGGGTGGGTGTGTGTGTGTGTGTGGGGGTGTGTGTGGGTGTGTGTGTGTGGGTGTGTGGGTGGGTGTGTGAGCGTGGGGGTGTGTGGGTGGGTGGGTGGGTGTGTGGGTGGGTGGGTGGGTGTGTGGGGGGGTGGGTGGGTGTGTAGGTGGGTGGGTGTGTAGGTGTGTGTGTGGGTGGGTGTGTGTATGGGTGTGTGGGTGTGTGTGTGGGTGTGTGGGTGGGTGGGTGTGTGTGTGGGTGTGTGGGTGGGTGTGTGGGTATGTGGGTGTGTGGGTGTGTGGGTGGGTGTGTGAGTGTGTGGGTGGGTGTGTGGGGGGGTGGGTGGGTGTGTAGGTGTGTGTGTGGGTGGGTGTGTGTGTGGGTGGGTGTGTGTGTGTGGGGGTGTGTGTGGGTGGGTGTGTGGGTGGGTGTGTGAGCGTGGGGGTGTGTGGGTGTGTGGGTGGGTGGGTGTGTGGGTGGGTGGGTGTGTGGGTGGGTGGGTGGGTGTGTGGGGGGGTGGGTGGGTGTGTAGGTGGGTGGGTGTGTAGGTGGGTGTGTGGGTGGGTGTGTGGGTGTGTGGGTATGTGGGTGTGTGGGTGTGTGTGTGGGTGGGTGTGTGGGTGGGTGTGTGAGTGTGTGGGTGTGTGGGTGGGTGTGTGGGTGGGTGTGTGGGGGGGTGGGTGGGTGTGTAGGTGGGTGGGTGTGTAGGTGTGTGTGTGGGTGGGTGTGTGTGTGGGTGGGTGTGTGTGTGGGTGGGTGTGTGTGTGGGTGGGTGTGTGAGTGTGGGGGTGTGGGGGTGGGTGTGTGGGTGGGTGTGTGGGTGGGTGTGTGGGTGTGTGTGTGGGTGGGTGTGTGGGTGGGTGGGTGTGTAGGTGTGTGTGTGGGTGGGTGTGTGGGTGGGTGTGTGGGTGGGTGGGTGTGTGTGTGGGTGGGTGGGTGTGTGTGTGTGTGGGTGCGTGTGTGGGTGGGTGTGTGAGTGGGTGTGTGTGTGGGTGGGTGTGTGGGTGGGTGTGTGTGTGGGTGGGTGGGTGGGTGGGTGTGTGGGTGGGTGTGTGTGTGGGTGGGTGGGTGGGTGGGTGTGTGTGTGGGTGGGTGTGTGGGTGTGTGGGTGGGTGTGTGGGTGGGTGTGTGGGTGGGTGTGTGGGTGTGTGTGTGGGTGGGTGTGTGAGTGGGTGGGTGAGTGTGTGGGTGTGTGTGTGGGTGGGTGTGTGTGTGGGTGGGTGTGTGCTGGTGGGTGGTTGTGTGGGTGGGTGGCTGTGTGTGTGGGTGGGTGGGTGGGTGTGTGGGTGGGTGGGTGGGTGTGTGGGTGGATGGGTGTGTGTGTGGGTGGGTGTGTGTGTGTGTGGGTGTGTGTGTGGGTGGGTGTGTGTGTGGGTGGGTGGGTGTGTGTGTGGGTGGGTGGGTGGGTGGGTGGGTGTGTGGGTGGGTGGGTGGGTGGGTGTGTGGGTGGGTGGGTGTGTGTGTGTGTGTGGGTGGGTGTGTGTGTGGGTGGGTGGGTGTGTGTGTGTGGGTGGGTGGGTGTGTGTGGGTGGGTGGGTGTGTAGGTGGGTGTGTAGGTGGGTGTGTGTGTGGGGGGGTGGGTGGATGGGTGTGTGGGTGGATGGGTGGGCAGTGCTTTGACTCCCGTTAAAGAGCTCCCAGCGAGCCAGTGGCGGAAATTCCACATTCCTAAAACAATTTACTGGAAAGTATGATGAGTCCGGCACACCAAAGTACGCGTGTATGTTGAACTTCTTTTGCACCTCACATAGCCAACCGTGTTCGTCTATGTGTGTTTAACTTATTTTAGACCGTACGTAGCCAACCGTGATTAATCTATGTGTTGAACTTCTTTCACACCGTACGTAGCCAACTGTGCTAAATGGAAGTGCGGCGGGGGGCGAAGGTCAACAAACTAAACACAAAAAACACTGTTCTAAATAAATTAGTTTTTATATTTAGATGACTCAAAAGTGCATAGCTCTGATGGCTTCCGAGTATCGGAAGGGAGAGCATTCCAGACGGCCGCAGAAGCGCGTATAAAAGCGCACGATGCATTGTGTGAGTCCACGGGTCTCTGTCTGATGAGTCAATGAGTCTCTGTGTGAGCCTATGGGTCTCTATACATGTACAGACTCTATGGATACCCATAGACTCACAAGGAGACCCATAGACTCATGTGGAGACCCATAGACTCACACGAAAACCCGTACACACAGACGAAAACACACGCAGACTCACAGAAACACAAAAGACAAAGACAAAGATCCCCATATAGCCTTAACAGACTGTTGGGGCAAGTGCTGTTAGCGAGCACCTTTGAAGGCCGGAACGGTACACGAGGGGGTGGGTGGCCAGCACCACGCCCGACCGCCTTTGTCTCCCTAGTGGCAATGTTTACACACCGCACCAGGTACTCATTTGAGGCTGAGTCGACCTAGGGGAGGCCCGGGACCGGTTCAGATAATCGTCACTGGTGTTGGCCGTGAGCGGGAATCCAACCTGTGTCGCCGGGTTCATAGCGCAGCGCGCTAACCGCTAGAGAGACACACACAGTGACACACACACACGGACACACACGATGACACACACACATGGATACACACGCACAGACACAGAGGCACGCACAGTCTCCCTTTAGATCTTTTCGGCTACAGCGATGGCATGGGACCCTGTGAGAGATCTCGTGAAGTCAAGACAACAGCGGCGTGGGGATTTGAGTGGTTCACTCCCGAGACCCATGCCTTGATCCGTCAGGCGCCCGTCTATTTGAATCTAATTTCCTCAACCGCCTCGTTCCTAAGACACGGGGATTATGTGCGTGGAGCGTTCGGTGTTTACGAAAGGCTTGTGATGAAATAAATCTCTGTCTCAAGTAATATGAATATTTGTATTCTTTTAAGATAGGTATCAAGAGCACCACGATTTCAAAACCCTGGCATTGACACTCTGTCGCGCGCTATCTTCCACGATATTATTGATCACTCTGCTTCCCTGGCATCTACACGAGCCGTGAATGAGGGGCATTGCCCGAAACGTCGCCTCGTATAGACGTTTTCGTTCTAAGACCACACACACGCGCGCGCACAGAGTGTTGCTGACGCATACTGTACGTGGGGTTTGTAGCAGAGATCTTGTTTTTTTATTTTTGCATTCACAATTGTACTCGCGGATGGCTGAGAACTCAGATTTGAACCCAAGATCCTGGCTAATTGTCTCTGCCATTACAATAAACCCACCCCCACCTCGAGACCAGTGTGTTCTTCACTCATTTTCAGAGGGTGGCAGGGCCACTTGCGTCCATAAGACATCATCAGTGCGAGAGAGCCGTCACACCATTTGAAACCACTGTTGGGTTTTACAGCAACACGACGACGATGATGATGGTGACGGGGGAGTATTTTCACCTCTTTGTGCCTTCTAGATTTGAAGTTTTCGTGACTGCAAGGATCCATACTCTTTGGTTCTTTCGGTAAAGTCACGTAGGTGAAAAAATAAAAAATAAAAATTTAAAAATAAAAATTAAAAATACGAATACTGGTCTCTCTCCACCTGCGCCGTGCTCGCAGCTGCGTCCTTCAACCGAGAAGGCCCTTCCATCACGTCCGGTGTTCGACGTTTTGGGCTCAACGCTGATCGGCACGTTCGTCTTCACCGGGCACCTTCCAGTGTTGACCCCCCCCCATCCTCACCCCCCAACCCACTCCCCCCACCTCCACCATTTCACCATCCATCCTCTCCGTGGCCTGGTTACCGTTCTTCCCGTGTCTGATAATCCCCCGTAAAGCCATCGGCCTTGTCTCCATCGCACATTCGCTTCCTCTTCTCTCCCCTCGCTGTCCCTCCACTCGTCCCTCCCCTGCCCTTCCCGTGACCCCCAAGTGACCTCTCTGTTGTGGTCACTCGCTGCTCGGCCCTTGCGTCTGGCCCTGCCACCTAAAACACTCTCTTGTTCTTCGTCTTGGTTCTTTCGGTAAAGTCACGTAGAAGGGAAATAATAAAATCATAAAAATAAAACATAATAAAATATTGTATTATGTAAAAAATAAGACGTAATAAAATATTAAATATCATGTTTTATTTTTTATTATTTTATGATTTCCCTTCCACGTGACTTTACCAAAAGAACCAAGAAGATGAATCCCTGCAGTCACGAAATATTTAAATCGAAATGTTACACTCTCTTGTTGTTAGGGGCCATCCATTTAGTCCGTACGCATGGAGTGGGAGGGGGGGGGTTAACCCAAATGTGTACGCTTGCGTATGGGGGGGTCAATTGACAATGTACATACGCATAGGAAACAGGAGAGGGGGGTGATGCCTCGATAATAATTTGTCTACATTGGCCTTAAAATGAGTTAGATAGTCCGGTGGTGGACAATCTGCTTGCTTAAACAAGTTAATATTATTCATCCTTGATCGTTTCTGCGTGGATTAAATATCGGCCGTTCTATAGGATTCGGGGGGGGGGGTGCGTCAGGCGTACGTACGCAGGTAGGGGGTAGAAAGTTCGCGTGCGTACAGGGAGGGGGGGGGGGTCAAGTTTGGACAAATTTGTGCGTACCTACTAAATGGATGGCCCCTTACCGCTTCATAAACTTAATGTGGGTGCCGCGGTGGCGAGATGTTCACTGCCTCGCCTGGTACACAGCAGGTTGTGAGTGCGATCGCGACTCTAATAACGCCTGCTATTTATTTGGAGTTTGCGTGTTCTCCCCGTGGTCGCGTGGATTCATCTCCTGGTCCTCGGGTTTTTCCCTCCACTCTCTAGAATCAACATCAGTGTTTGGCTGCTGCTCTTGATGTTTTCGCTGCTGTGAATGTCCACGCGATAAGCCCACTTCGTTGAGCCGTCATTTGTGGCCAAGTCTCTTCTGAAAAAGAGCTACAGAGCTCAGTGAAGCCTTACCTGGTTAAAATAAAAAAATAAAATAGTTTACGTTTTTCGTTTAAACGGTTGCTATAAAATAGGATCAGAAGTGAGCCGCTCTGCTCTTAGCAAGATGACTCAGTGGCGAGTATCAACAAGACCATATGAGGCTTCCCATCCTCATCGCGTGAACTCACTGCGTGCTTACACATGGGGAGACATTAATTTATAAGCGCTTATTAAAAACCAAAAATGCAATGCTCACCCCCTCCCACATCGTACTTACGGGAAAAATATTTGTGTATGAATTCCGTACACTTTGACCACGTTACGTCGTGCAATAAATACCGTAGTTTTGGCGATTCAATGTCAGTGGGTTCACGAGGCATATGGGGGGCTCACGCAGCACGCTCGGCCCTCGTTGCAGGGGTTCGCGGTTCGACTCGCGAGGACGCCCTGGTTAACACTGCGGGAGTGGTCATCCCGCACAAACACGAAGCGCACCCTCTAGTGCGCCACTCGCGGTGGACGTGAAAGATGCCTTGACGTCATTCGATAAAGTCACGAAGGTAGAAATGAAATTAAAACAAATCACGACGTTTCGATCGCAACACAAGCGATCCTCATCAGGTGCAACACGCACAGCAAGAACATGCTCAAATTCTCAGCATTTTCTACCTACCAAAGAGTGTTGATCCCTGCACTCACGAAAACTTCAAATCAATAATTCCTTGACGTCGTTCGGCAAAAGGAGGCCAAGTTTCTCGCTTGGGATTGCATTATATATGGGCGATCGGGCTTTAGCTCCCGTGACCCCTGGACTGCGGAACTCTCTCCCGAAGGCTGTCACGGAGACCGGTTCGGCAGGGATCTTCAAGTCCGTCCATATGAAAAAAGATGTGTCTTTCAGAAGGAGGCGTTTCCTCTTTTAAGAACCACTTCTTAAAGGTGCATTGAAAAATTATGATACTCCGACTGATGCACCTGCTGCTGTTGTGGAGTGACTCATGCAGCCAGCTATGGCTGCAGGGTTTTGGTAGTGCATGTTGTTTATGTCGTTTATTGTGAAAATTCCGTCACAGTCCTATGATCACTCTTTCATTGCTTTCATGGCTTTATTTTGGTGATTTCGAAAAAAAATTTGGTTTGGCCATGTTTGTTTGTTGTAGTACGGAGAAAGACTGATGGCCTTAATCTAAGTTGTCTTGTGGTTGTTGTTGTTGTTTGACTTGCATCCCACTGGGATTTTTGCACACAGCGTTGGTGTACGGTGCTTTTTCTGCAATATTTTGCTGTCTTTTCTTGGATTTTCTGTTTGCACATAGTCACATATTCACTTTAAGATGTTTTCTTGTTCATGTTTTTGTTTTTTGTTTGTTGCGGTTGCACCCGATTCAAGAGCCGAATGGCTCACAGGGCTACACCTAATACATGAACTTGAACTTGAACCCCCCTTGTCATTCATGTAACGCGCCTTGTGACCCACCTCCACCCACCCATACACAATTAATTGAACCCTGACGGGGTTTTTATTTTCTTTTTCTTTGCAAATTCATCTCTGTTTAAAATCAACCTTGCTTAGAACAATACTTGGAAATCAAGTGGAGGGGTCACAAGACATCTGGACCATGCTGCCCATTCGCTGCGATCACCACCCCCAAGTGCGTGGCAGGGCCCTCTTGAAGAGCAGCAATGAGACTCGGTGAGGCTTTCGTGGGTAAACGAGTTCAATGCTTGAGCATACTAATAACAATATTATTTTTCGATTTAAAGCTTTCGTGACTGCAGGGATTCATCTTCTTGGTTCTTTCGGTAAAGTCACGTAGAAGGGAAATAATAACATAATAAAAATAAAACATAATAAAATAATTCTCACGACGTTTCCGCCACAACGCAAGCAGCCGTCCTCAGGTGGAGAGAACAGGTCTGTCAAGTAGACAGAGTCTATCTATTATTTTATTATGTTTTATTCTGTTATAGCAACACTAATTGTTGTTATAACAACACTGCTACAACATCAGAGTGCAGCGCCACATTAAATACGCACTACAATGACAATAGTTTAAAGCGATTTGAAGCATGTTTTATTTTCATAATGGAAATATGGTTTTGGGGGGGGGCGGGTGGGGGCAGAGCTTTGTGACGTCATATTTGAGGGGGAATCTGACTTTTTGTGACGCCGTGTGACGAGGGGGGGAGGGGCAAAAATCGTCCAAAATCGCGTGACGTCATTTATGGACGGCCCCAAAGACAATGCCAGGGCACTTGTAGCTCGGGTCGTGCAGTTATATCTACGGGACTTTTTTGCCGGTAGTAAAAATTAGGTAAAAAAAAAAGAAAAAGTTGAACCCTTTCTGGCAATAAAAAAGTGTGTTTTATTAACACGTGTTTTACACTACACGTGGACCTATCACGTGTCGCGTCGCTTCAATTAAATATCTGGTCACCGTCTGTCAAAACGCGATCAATCCAAACCATACCGTGTCAACCCATACGGTTTATCCTTGTACAGGGAAATTGAGTTTTAAGGTCCATTCCGGCATGCAGCCGTTTCAATACGGGCAAAACACATGTGTGGTCTATTAGTTTGCGTTTCTCCCGTGTGATGGGACTCTGTAGGATGAACTTGGAGATTTATAATGGCACGGGGTGACCAATACGGTCTGAATTGGTCTGTAATAAGGTGGGGCACTGATAAGGGGTTGACAAGTGAGCGAAACTACATTGGCATGTCGCGCGAACGTTTAACCTGTTGGCAAACGGGGTTAGTCCCTTTTTCGAGGACCGATACATTTGTAATCGTCCTATCGATCGATCTTCGAGACAAGCGTTCGTTGAGTAAGCATCGTTTATTTGAACAAGACAGTGGCTTGTGAGACCCAGTGCTATGTACTGGACAGGTTAACAAAATACAAATTACAGGAGGCATTTATCATCAGAATCCATCCCTCGTCGTTGTAGAGAGACGTCGCACCAGCAGATGGCACCATATTCTTTGGTTCTTTCGGTAAAGTCACGCAGACAAAAAATAAAAATAAAGTGCATAAAAATATCACGACGTTTCGATCGCCACGCCAGCAGTCGTCATCAGGAAAAGGGGGGCACCAGTTTATCCCGTAGTCGCCTTTTGTGACCAATATTATCCATAACACATTCCTGCGGAGGGAGCTGGTAGGAACGTTGGGTTGCTCGGTCAATGGCCAGGGTCAACGGCGGCGTGGTGTATTCCGCAAATATGCCCGACTGTGAGGGCGGGCACAAGCCGGCGTGAGCAGGTTAAACGTTGAGTTTTATAAGGGCACCACGGGGTGACCAGCCCCTCCCCACCCGGCCCCACCCCTCCCACCCCCCACCCAGCCCCACCCTCCCCACCCATACAACAGACGAATTGAGTTTAAAAAAATAAGAAAAGAAAAGAAAAGCGTGTAAATAAAAACAAGAACACAGCAGTAGCGGCACACTTGTAAACGTTTCGCAGGCCAGCCTCTGCACCGGCGACGGACGTTCCACCACAAGACACGCGTGACGCTGGGTTTGTCGTCCTTTGCAGGCTTCCTCCTCCATCCAAGGGGTCGACCGTGGACAGGATGGAACTTTCCTCCATCACGAGATGGGGAGGCTCCCGCTCTCGTCTTCGGCAGTTCTCGTGCAGCGGCGTTGCTGCTGCTGCTGGGTCTGCGTGCCATTGTTGTGGAATTCCAGATCGTTGGAAATTTGGAATAAATAAAAGCGTGTAAAAAAATTAACCCGTAAAAACAAAGTTTTTCACTATAAATCCTTTATATGCGTGGCATCGGTTTGATTTTATTATTCATTTCTGTTTTTCTTGAGTAAGAGTTTCATTTTTATCACATTGGTATTTTAAATTGAATATGAATTTATTTTTTCCTAAAATGTGGAAAATTTAGGAAAAAAAAATTCACGAAAATAAATTGTCACGCACATCGAGTCTGTGTGCAAAATGTCAGCTCGATTGGATCACGGGAAGTGGGTTAAAAAACGACCGAAAGATTTACACGGTCGTAAGCGCGCAAGCAAGCAAGTAAACTTAATATAAAGGATTTAAAAACTTCCCTTCCCGTAGGGGTTGGGGGAGTCGAGGAGGAGGACGAGGAGGTTCCGTACCCTGGCTCGCCAGAAGAAGGCGGTACGGCAAAGTGAAAGTTAATATTGACCTGTCCCTTGTGTGTGGGGATAGAGTGTTGTTCCCTCGCTCGCACGCATGGGCTTTGATCCGTGTGTTCCGGTTTCACATCACACGTACACTCCATTGGAACCTCATTTGCCAGTAAAAAATATGATAATTGTTTTTTAAACCTTCTATCTGGCAACAAAACTGACACCTTTGTTACAAGGAGTCATAATGTGTTTTGTGTTTTTTGTTTGCATTATGACTGCAGGTATTGTGGTCTATGCAAACATGACTCCTTGTAAAAAGGTGTCAGTTTTGTTGCCAGATAGAAGTGTAAAAAAACAATTATCACACGTACACTCATTAATATTTCTATTATTATTTATATATTTTTTTTAAAGTTGTATCTTTTCTGTCGTAAATACAGGCGGTGTTAAGATGTTCAAATACCAAATTTAGGCGCCTATTACAAGGCATCACGTCTCCATTGACCACACCTCTGCAGGGCCATGTCCACCACGTGCTCATTTCAATCTGAGGGCCAGAACCAGGGGTTGCAAAGGTCAGATCGCCGCAGTACAATGCTCGGTTAGCACATCTTTGGCCCGGTGTTTAACATGGACAATGGAGATCGTTAAAACGGTGAGATAGACGCTCGCAACCACAACTCCCCCACGCAGGTCGACAAAAAAAACACTTTACAGTTCTAGATAAAAGGTTTGTACACGAAGCCATACAAATATACAAACACAGACATAATTTCAACCGTGATGACGGTTACAAACTGAGTAATCATTGGAAAGATGTGATTAACCATGCAAAAAAAGATTTAACTACACTTATTTGCCAATCTTATTTGACAGACAACTATTACAGGTTTACCATGTTTAGTGGTTTTCTCCTTGTCACAGGTTGAGTCACAAACCGTACCTCTCCATAACAAAGGCTCACCCTCTTAAGCCTCACCTTACCATATTAATAAACAGTGTGCTGTACTTGGCCCTTACCCCCCCCCTTCTCCAACCATTATATAAACGGAGTGGTAGCTCCTGCAATCTCTCATTTACTTGATACAGCTGTCGTGGCTGTGACGGTTCCACCTGAAGACGGAAGCTTGTGTTGCCTCCGAAACGTCGTGATTTTTATTTTATTTTACTTTTATTAATTTTAATGTTTTACCTACGTGACTTTACCGAAAAAACCTAAGAATATGAACACTTTACAGGCTGCGACGAAGCCAAGTGCTGTTGAACACCTATTAAGGCCAAAAGCGACGAGCGACAGTGATGGAGCCAGCACCACGCCCTGCCACCTTTGTGACCGATGTGTGCACACCGTATGCGTGTAAGCATTTAATGTCCGAGTTGACCGAGGCAATGCTCAAGGGGCTGCTTCAGGTGTATATGTTATTTCAACTTTGTTTATTTTACCAGGCAAGGCCCATTGAGCTCTTTTCTCAGAAGCGACCTGGCCACAAATGATAACTCAACGAGGCGGCTTATCGTCGCGGGGAAACGTAGAGCAGTCGCCAAATACTGGAAGCGCATGTTTCTAAATGTGGGCGGAAAAACCGGAGGACCCGGAGAAAAATCTACGCGACCACGGGAAGGAACATGCACACTCCAAATATACAACAGGCGTCAGGGTCGGGATCGAACCCACGACCTCCTGTATACCAGGCGAGGCAGTTAACATCTCACCACGGGGAGAAAGAAAGACACGCAAACTCCAAATATACAGCAGGCGTCAGGGTCGGGATCGAACCCACGACCTCCTGTATACCAGGCGAGGCAGTTAACATCTCACCACGGGGAGAAAGAGAGACACGCAAACTCCAAATATACAGCAGCAGGCGTCAGGGTCGGGTTCGAACCCACGAACTCCTGTATACCAGGCGAGGTAGTTAACATCTCACCACGGAGAGAGACACGCAAACTCCAAATATACAGCAGGCGTCAGGGTCGGGATCGAACCCACGACCTCCTGTACACCAGGCGAGGTAGTTAACATCTCACCACGGAGAGAGACACGCAAACTCCAAATATACAGCAGGCGTCAGGGTCGGGTTCGAACCCACGACCTCCTGTATACCAGGCGAGGCGGTTAACATCTCGCCACCGTAGCACCATAGACGGTACTTGTTGAGCGGGGAATTGAACCCAGGTTACGACGGGATGTTGTGAGCACGGTGCGTAAACCACTTTGCCACCAATTCCACACAAAAATAAGGACAAACATGCCCTATATCGCCTTTACAGAGTGACGGGCCAAGTGTGGATTTGAAGCTTTCGTGACTGCAATGATTCATACTCTTAGTTTTTTCGGTAAAGTCACTTAGGTAAAACGGCATCTCTTGAGGAAGGCCAGCGTCTCGAGAAGCTGTGACTTCTTGTCTCGTTGTCTGTTAAAAATTCTAACAGATAGGTGAAATTCCTCCCCGTAGAGGGCATTAATTCTAGATTTGAAGCTTTCGTGACTGCAAGGATCCATACTCTTAGGTTTTTTCGGTAAAGTCCACGGTGGTAGGTTCCAAAAAAAAAAATTGTTATTTTCTTTGAACCTATCTTTGTGACTTTACTGAAAGACCCAGATAATAGTGGTGTTGGTTGTTGTGGTGGTGGTGGTGAAATCTTGATTCTAGATGTGAAGCTTTCGTGACTGCAAGGATTCATACTCTTAGCTAATAGCCTCTGCGGGGAGAAATTCCACCTATCTGTTAGAATTTTTAACAGACAACGAGACAAGAAGTCACAGCTTCTCGAGACGCTGGCCTTTATCAACAGATGCCGTTTTACCTACGTGACTTTACCGAAACATCTAAGAGTACGGGGCCAAGTGTGGTTTGAAGACTAATAAAGCCCGGTATGGCGCTGAGACCACACCCAACCACCTTTGTCTCCCCAGCGCTGATGAGCGCCAGTAAACGGACGTGAGTTGTATCCTGGGGCCTTTATTTTTAGCCAGTATCAAAGTACGCAAAGTTAGAATAGGTGGATCTTTAAACAACACTTGGCACACAAAAAAGGCCCCATGATAGAGCTGCTCCTCCCGAGCTATGAATGCTCTGATACGTGTGGCATTGTCCTGGTCCTGTTCGCCTTTTGGCGTTCTCTGGACTAACACTGATAGTGAGACGAGGCCATGAAGAAGGATGTTTCTAGTGTAGGCCAATCAGTTCCAAAGACAATCCACACATTATTATCAGAGCGTTGTTGTTAGTTTGTATGTTCACCGCAAGTCCCGCATGTGGTTAATGGAGTACATGATTCCTTGCTAAAAGGTTTCTGTTTGGTGTTTGAACATCTTAACAACTCCTATTTTTAATCTTGATTTGAAGCTTTCGTGACTGCAGGAATCCATACTCTTTGGTTCTTTGAGTAAAGTCACGTGGGTAGAAAAGATAATAGATCACGACGTTTCGATCGCAACACGATCAATCGTCATCAGGTGGGACAACCGCAGCAAGGAAACTGCTGACGTTGTGATATATTATTTTACTGGTAGGAACCTCAAGTTCCACCAGCCCACAGGGGATTATTGTGTCCGTCCGTCTGTCGTGCATCCAAAAATGGGAGGGGTCGGGCTGGGTGGAGAGGGGAGGTTGGGGAGGGGCTGGGTGGGGAGGGTGGGGCTGGGTGGGGGGTGGGAGGGGTGCGGCTGGGTGGGGAGGGGCTGGGTGGGGAGGGGCTGGATGGGGAGGGTGGGGCTGGGTGGGGGGTGGGAGGGGTGGGGCTGGGTGGGGAGGGGCTGGTCACCCCGTGGTGCCCTTATAAAACTCAACGTTTAACCTACTCACGCCGGCTTGTGCCCGCCCTCACAGTCGGCCATATTTGCGGAATACACCACGCCGCCGTTGACCCTGGCCATTGACTGAGCAACCCAACGTTCCTACCAGCTCCCTCCGCAGGAGGAATGTGCTTACTACCTACGTGACTTCAGCAGTTTGGTTCAGCAGTTGGCTTACTGTGGTTGTCTCACCTGATGACGATTGATCGTGTTGCGATCGAAACGTCGTGATCTATTATTCTTTTATTCTACCTCCTGTTTCATTGCCAGCTAAGGGTAGAACCTCTTCTCATCTTGAAGGGCGTGTTTTCGTTTGCTCAATTTTGTGATCCCTGATCGTGTACACGCGCGCGAGCCTGTGAAACACACAAATGAACACACCTCACCATGTAAGGCGGTGGGTGTCTCGTCTCCCGTAACGCGGTCTGTGTGCCTTGCAAATTGTCCGGTTGCCTTTTGGGTGTGACCCACTTTAGCCCGAGGCTCTTCCGTTGATTCCACAGAAACCTGAGAATTTAAGGCCGAGTCAGCCTAGGAGAGGGACGGCCGTCACCGTGTAATCAGTGGCTTGTGGTGCGCGTGACTCGTTGGCTTAATCAAATCTCGAGGCGTGGCAGTGAAAACGATCTTGAAAAACCGCCTTGGATTTACACCCCCCCCCCTGTCTCGGTTCACCCAGCGGCCTATAGGCACATCCCATGTGGGTGAGGCAAGGCGTGGGTAACGCTCGCCTCACCCAGCGTGGAGAGAGTGAGGCCACGGGCCCTCCAGAGCAAGTGGGTCGGCAGCCTGCGGCTCTAGGGGTACAGTTTACCATGCGAGTCCAGTTCACCGTAGGAGTCCAGTTTACCATGGGAGTTCATTTCAGCGTGGAAGTCCAGATCACCATGGGAGTCCAGTTCACCATGGGAGTCCAGTTTACCACGGAAATCCAGTTTACCATGGGGGTGCAGTTCACCATGGGAGTCCAGTTCACCATGGAAGTCCAGTTCACCATGGAAGTCCAGTTCACCATGGGAGTCCAGTTCACCGTGGGAGTCCAGTTCACCATGGGAATCCAGTTCACCGTGGAAGTCCAGTTCACCGTGGGAGTCCAGTTCACCAAGGGAGTCCAGTTCACCATGGGAGTCCAGTTCACCATGGGAGTCCAGTTTACCATGGAAGTCCAGTTTACCATGGGAGTCCAGTTCACCATGGAAGTCCAGTTCACCATGGAAGTCCAGTTTACCATGGAGTCCAGTTCACCGTGGGAGTCCAGTTTACCATGGGAGTCCAGTTCATCGTGGGAGTCCAGTTTACCATGGGAGTCCAGTTCACCGTGGAAGTCCAGTTTACCATGGAAGTCCAGTTTACCATGGAAGTCCAGTTTACCATGGAAGTCCAGTTCACCATGGAAGTCCAGTTTACCATGGAAGTCCAGTTCACCATGGAAGTCCAGTTCACCATGGAAGTCCAGTTTACCATGGAAGTCCAGTTTACCATGGAAGTCCAGTTCACCGTGGAAGTCCAGTTCACCATAGAAGTCCAGTTTACCATGGAGTCCAGTTCACCGTGGAAGTCCAGTTCACCATGGGAGTCCAGTTCACCGTGGGAGTCCAGTTTACCATGGGAGTGCAGTTCACCATGGGAGTCCAGTTCACCGTGGGAGTCCAGTTCACCGTGGGAGTCCAGTTTACCATGGAAGTCCAGTTTACCATGGAAGTCCAGTTCACCATGGAAGTCCAGTTCACCATGGAAGTCCAGTTTACCATGGAGTCCAGTTCACCATGGGAGTCCAGTTCACCATGGGAGTCCAGTTCACCGTGGGAGTCCAGTTTACCATGGGAGTGCAGTTCACCATGGGAGTCCAGTTCACCGTGGGAGTCCAGTTTACCATGGGAGTGCAGTTCACCATGGAAGTCCAGTTTACCATGGGAGTGCAGTTCACCATGGAAGTCCAGTTTACCATGGGAGTGCAGTTCACCATGGAAGTCCAGTTTACCATGGGAGTTCAGTTCACCATGGAAGTCCAGTTTACCATGGGAGTCCAGTTTACCATGGGAGTGCAGTTCACCATGGAAGTCCAGTTTACCGTGGGAGTCCAGTTCACCATGGAAGTCCAGTTTACCATGGGAGTGCAGTTCACCATGGAAGTCCAGTTTACCGTGGGAGTCCAGTTCACAGTGGGAGTCCAGTTTACCATGGGAGTCCAGTTCATCGTGGGAGTCCAGTTTACCATGGGAGTCCAGTTCACCGTGGAAGTCCAGTTTACCATGGAAGTCCAGTTTACCATGGAAGTCCAGTTCACCATGGAAGTCCAGTTTACCATGGAAGTCCAGTTCACCATGGAAGTCCAGTTCACCATGGAAGTCCAGTTCACCATGGAAGTCCAGTTTACCATGGAAGTCCAGTTTACCATGGAAGTCCAGTTCACCGTGGAAGTCCAGTTCACCATGGAAGTCCAGTTTACCATGGAGTCCAGTTCACCGTGGAAGTCCAGTTCACCATGGGAGTCCAGTTCACCGTGGGAGTCCAGTTTACCATGGGAGTGCAGTTCACCATGGGAGTCCAGTTCACCGTGGGAGTCCAGTTCACCATGGGAGTCCAGTTTACCATGGAAGTCCAGTTTACCATGGAAGTCCAGTTCACCATGGAAGTCCAGTTTACCATGGAGTCCAGTTCACCATGGGAGTCCAGTTCACCATGGGAGTCCAGTTCACCGTGGGAGTCCAGTTTACCATGGGAGTGCAGTTCACCATGGGAGTCCAGTTCACCGTGGGAGTCCAGTTCACCGTGGGAGTCCAGTTTACCATGGAAGTCCAGTTCACCATGGAAGTCCAGTTTACCATGGAGTCCAGTTCACCGTGGAAGTCCAGTTCCCCATGGAAGTCCAGTTCACCATGGGAGTCCAGTTCACCGTGGGAGTCCAGTTTACCATGGGAGTGCAGTTCACCATGGAAGTCCAGTTTACCATGGGAGTGCAGTTCACCATGGAAGTCCAGTTTACCATGGGAGTGCAGTTCACCATGGAAGTCCAGTTTACCATGGGAGTCCAGTTCACCATGGAAGTCCAGTTTACCATGGGAGTCCAGTTTACCATGGGAGTGCAGTTCACCATGGAAGTCCAGTTTACCGTGGGAGTCCAGTTCACCATGGAAGTCCAGTTTACCATGGGAGTCCAGTTCACCATGGAAGTCCAGTTTACCATGGGAGTCCAGTTTACCATGGGAGTGCAGTTCACCATGGAAGTCCAGTTTACCGTGGGAGTCCAGTTCACCATGGAAGTCCAGTTTACCATGGGAGTGCAGTTCACCATGGAAGTCCAGTTTACCGTGGGAGTCCAGTTCACCATGGAGTCCAGTTTATCATGGGAGTCCAGTTTACCACGGAAGTCCAGTTCACCACAGAAGTCCAGTTTACCACGGGACTATTTCCTGAAGTTAATTATTAAGAACCACCGCCGTCTCGTATTCACCAACTTGCATTGCGGCTCTTTTGAAATATTTAGGGGGTTTTTTTATCATCGAATTTTTGCTTTAAATGTCTCTTCTTGTTTGTCCGCTCCAGAGGGTTCCTCTCCAGCGCTCTCTCTAGAAGTTGCCCTTCCGCCAGCAAGTGGCGTGCGTGAGGAATTGCAGTGCGGCGCCTTTACCTCTCCCACCCCATTGGAAACAAGAAAAAACCCTGGGGGGAATTCCGATATTGCACCGCCAGCTGATGTTAGCCTTGGCCAGGAATCGCACTCAGGTTTGTAGGGAAACACACTGCACAAAGACAAAAATCCCCCTCATAGCCTCAACAGACTATTGGGGCAAGTGCTGTTAGCGAGCACCTATGAAGGCCGGAACGCCACACGAGAGAGTGGGTTGGCCAGCACCACGCCCGGCCGCCTTTGTCTCCCCAATGACAATCGCACCAGGTACTCAATTGAGGCTGAGTGAAGCTAGGGGGAGGCCCAGGACCGCTTCAGATAATCGTCACCGGTGCTGGCCTTGAGCACGATTCGAACTCGGGCCCTCGGGATCCGTAGCGCAGCGCGCTGACCGCTGCACCACCGCTCCTCACACGATCCCCGTCGATGCAACTTTTGTACCCAGATGAAGCGTGTCCGCCTTCAGCCCCCTTTATCTTCAATGAGTCGTCTTGAGATGACACACCAGCTGACGTGTAATATGGAGTTGCTCATGCCAGCAAGATCTGGCAAGCCAACTGACCGCTCGGAATTGCCAGATCGCACTAATCGCGACGCGCTACGAACCCGGCGACCCGAATTCGATTCCCGGTCAAGGTCAACACCAGTGACGATGACCTGAAGCGGTCCTGAGCCTCCTGCTCCCCTAGGTCGACTCAGCCTCAAATGAGTACCTGGTGCGGTGTGTAAACATCGCCACTGGGGAGACAAAGGCGGCCGGGCGTGGTTGCTGGGCACCCACCCCCTCGTGTGCCGTGCCGGCCTTCACAAGTGCTACTCGCTAACAGCACTTGCCCCATCAGTCTGTTACAGGCTACACGGGGGATCTTTATCTTTGGTGTAAGAGTGGTGATGACCACCCACCCCCTCGTGTACCGTGCCGGCCTTCATAGGTGCTACTCGCTAACAGCACTTGCCCCATCAGTCTGTTACAGGCTACACGGGGGGAGCTTTGTCTTTGTGGCCTTAAAGAAAACATTGGCGACGTTTTGGTAAATGAGTCATCTTCATTGCACGTGATATGTTTGCATAGATCGCCTTTTCTCTCTTCGTGTGAGTGTTGGACAGCTCCCGGGCGCGATCACGACACACACCCATTGCTCCCGGCAGTGCCGGAATAAGCGAGTGCTGGGCTTGCAGCATATGTTAGAAAGGGTCCCTAAATTAAAAACAAACACGGAAATATGAAAAACGCACATGTTTAACATGTGTAATAAACGACTGGACCACGATGTCTGGCTCAGTGTCCTTTATTATTCGGTTCGTGCTGTACACCCACACGGCTGTCTTTACTCTGTAGCTTCTCCACGGTGCTGACTCCAATGTCGGCCCGATCCACAACAGCAGCTCCGCTGCTGTTTCTCTCACACAGCCCCCCTTGGCTGTACTCTCTGCTGCTCTTCTCCCTCCGCAGCTCTCACAGCTTCTTGCTCTCTCTCTCTCTCTCCGCAGCTCCTCCTGGCAGCCACACCGCTGCCTCTAACAAGCAGCCCTCTCTCTCTCTCTCTCCGCAGCTCCTCCTGGCAGCCACACTGCTGCCTCTAACACGCAGCCCTCCTGGCTGTCTCCTCCCCAGCTGCACACCACTCCGCAGCTTCCTCTTATCTTCGGGGTTGGCTCCCGATGGCCGTCGGCGCCCCCCCCTCTCCACACTTGCCCGCGTGGCCTCACTCTTTTCCGCTCACACCCCGACTGCCTTCCCCTTCCGGTTTACCCGCTTAAGGCCCCGAATCTTCCCCCCACGTCACATGACTCCACCCCCCGTGACGTCACCTCCGGAAGGTCGCTTACGCCCGCATTACACCACCCTCCCCCGTAGAAAAATCCCAGCCGACCTCGGCTGACCAATAGCAAATCGTAATGCGGCGAACCGAGCTTCCCCCCCTAAAGGACACTAAGCATATAATGTAACAGCAAGAACAACAACAACGCAATTAACATCAACGAACGTACAAAAGCATGCAATAAATACAACTGTAAGAAAAAAAATAACAAGACAGCAACAATCAACGAAACGTAAGCGATTTGGAACGTGTGCGGGTCGCCGGCCCGTCCCGGACGGTCGGCGGCCCACTCGCAGAACGGGAACGCGATGAAAGTCGAGGAATGACAGGGGGTAATCCCCCTGTCGTAGCCGGAAGTCCACCGACGTCCCGTGTCCCTAAAGAGTTAGTCTTGGGCTTGTCCTGTGACCGTGCCCGCAGCTGGGTCGGAAGAGCTGCAGGGCTCGAAGGTCCCGCAGACCTGGCAGGCGTCCTCCGAGCAGGGCCCCTCGTCCCCCGCAATGTCACGGCCGGCCTGTCTGGAACAGGTACGACAGGCGCTCTAGCGAGATCAATGGACGCAGGCAGGGGAGAGTCAGCAGCAACAGACCCCGGCAAGGCAACATTGGGGGATGACGCATCATGTAAGGGAGCAACATATGGTTTCAAGCGCGACGTATGCACAACCCAGCGACGAGACCCAATCTTGACGCGTGCTGACTGTGGGTTGGGAACCGCAATGAGGCGTACGGGACCATGCCAGGGTTTGTGCAATTTCGGCGAGGTCCCCGGACGTACCTGTGGACAATGAAGCCAGGCTAGGTCCCCAACCTTCCAAGGGCACTCCCCCTCAGACCGTCGCGCATATCGCTCGTTCCGGGCCTGGGCTTTGGCCGTAGCCACGCGGGCATTCTCCCGCGCCTCCGTGACTCGGCGAACCGTGTCCTGAATGTATTCAGGAAGTGGTTTACGAGGTCCCTTCACCCCAGTTCCCAATTGCACATCCACCGGCGGCACGTTTTCCCGACCATACATAAGGTAAAACGGCGAATATCCTGTAGCCGCATGAGGCGTCATCCTGTACGCCGAAAGCACCCCGGGGATGTGCAGATCCCAATCTGATTGTTGTTCACTCACGGTATGGCAAAGCATGGCAGACAACGTCCTGTTCAGCCGTTCAACCATACCATCCGTCTGCGGATGGTATGGGGATGTCCGTACTTTCTTAGTCCCAAGGCCCGCGCACACTTCCGCCAATAATTTAGAAGAGAAATTCCTGCCCTGGTCCGTGAGGAGTCTCTCAGGCGCCCCCTTATCCATAATATACCCAAACAAAAAGGCGTCGGTAATGGCCGCGGCCGACTGATCGGGCAACGGCCAGGCCATCGGCCAACGGGAGAGGTACTCAACCCCTACCAGCAAATATTTATTACCCCTCGCCGATGGTGGAAAAGGTCCCAATATGTCCAGCGCCACCAATTCATTGACTCGAGACACCTGAATCGACTGGAGAGGCGGCACGTAAGGATGTTTCGGCGGCTTACGTTGTGCACACGCAGGGCACGCGCGCACGTGCCCTACGACATCTGTCGCCATGCCGTGCCAAAAATAATGACGTTGCAACGTCAACAAGGTCTTCTGCACCCCTAAATGTAAGAGAGTGTCACAATGGAGGGTTCTAATCAACTCGAACCGCAAGGACGTTGGTACCACCAGGCGCCAACGTTCCTGGAACCCCTCCCGCCACATAAGCAGACCATCTCGGAGAGCGGTTTGCGGCCCCACAGCCGTACTCGGACTCCCATTGTCCTTAGCAGACCGCTTCCGCAAGGACACCAATGACTCATCCATCATCTGTTCCCGGATCCAGACAGACCGCGGCAGATTGAAAACCCCGTCAGCCGGTCCCGGTTCCATCGGAGTGTCCGACTTCTCGACGGCCAACGTGAGCGGCTGAGGGGGGTTTGGAATCGGCGAACACCTATGCGTCCCCGACTCACATTTACAAGGGGCGCGCCGCGGTAATCTGGAAAGTGCGTCAGCGTTCGCATGGCGCACTCCCTTCCGATGTTGAATTTGGAAGGAAAATTCCTGTAGCGTGTCCAACCAACGTGCCAACTGTCCGGATGGCTGGTCAATTTTAAGGGCATATTGCAAGGCCGCATGATCCGTACGCACAATAAAGGAACGACCGTAGAGGTATGGTCGAAATTGCCGTAGGAAAAAAACAACCGCCAATAGTTCTCTGCGAGTGACACAGTAGCGGGTTTCCGCAGGAGACAAGACTCGGCTACCATACGCCACGACACGCTCTACACCCCCTTTAGACTGTGATAACACCGCCCCAATACCTGTGTCACTCGCGTCCGTATCAAGAATGAATGGGTGATCGAAATCGGGATAATCCAATGTTGGGGCCGTGGCCAATAGATCACGCAGACTCCGAAAGGCCGCCTCCTCCGGCTGTCCCCAAACAAACTTCCGTCCTTTACCCGTAAGGAGATGCAAAGGCCTCGCAATCGTCGCAAAACCCGGCACGAATCTTCGGTAATACGAGGCAAATCCCAAAAACCGCCGAACATCCCCCACGGTGGCCGGAGTCGGCCAATCCCGGACGCACGCCGTCTTTTCCGGATCCGTGGACACTCCCTCAGCGCTCACGATGTGCCCCAAATAGCGGACGGACCGTTGCAGTAGGTGACATTTCTTTGGTTTGAATTTCAATTTGGCAGAACGCATCCTCGTGAACACTGTCTCCAGCCGCGTCAAATGTTCATCGAATGTGCGGCTGAAGACAATGATATCGTCCAAATATATAAGACATGTCTCCCACTGCAACCCCGTCAAAACGAGCTCCATCAATCTTTGAAATGTAGCAGGGGCCGCATTCAATCCCATCGGGAGACAGTTGAATTGAAATAACCCCTGCGGCGTACGGAATGCGGTTTTCTCCCGTGAGGACTCGTCAAGGGGAAGCTGCCAAAATCCCGAAGAGAGGTCCAGTGTGGAAAAGAACTTAGCCCCCGACAATGCGTCGAGGGAGTCATCCATACGCGGCAGGGGGTACGCATCTGCCACCGATATCTTATTCAATTTGCGGAAATCAACACAAAATCGCAATTTGCCATCCTTCTTCTTAACCAAAACGACTGGAGCGCCCCATGGGCTGTTAGATGGCGATATAATGTCCGCAGCCAACATGTCTTCCACTGCCCCCCGTACGTGTTCTCGCTCCGCAGGACTCATCCGATGCGAATTTAATCGAATAGGGGCAGCATCGCCCGTCTCAATGTGATGGTAAAGCAAGGAAGTGCGGCCCAAATCCAAATCATCGGAGCTGAACACATCGGAATATGTCAACAACAATTTACGCAGCGCACCACGTTGCTCCATGGACAGGGAAGAATTTTCGTCACATAAATGAGCAACCCAACGATCATCCGAACTCCTTGGCTCGGAAACCCCAGCAACAACTCCCCGGCTATGTGGACAATCATGGGTCGCAAACGCCGTAGTGGCATGTGCCACAACCGTACCGGCCGGGACACGGACGTTTTCCCCCCCCGCATTAAGCACCTGTAAAAATGGTAATTGATCCGGCCGGACGATGGTCTGTGCCCCCACTAACGCCAACCCGGTTGTTATCGTGGCGGACGGTGACAACAAGACCCCTACTGCTCCTAGCCGATCAGGCAGGGGCTTCCGATACCGCAAGGGTATAAGCATCTGTGTACCAGGTGGGATGTCCACAGATGCGACGGACAGCGCCTGCACTTGTACGGCCGAAGCAGGTCGCCCCCAGGGCGACGGCAGAAACGAGATTTGACGGCCCCCCGGCAGTTCAATACAATTCTCATTGATTTTGATCAAAATGGGCATCTTAGCCAAAAAATCGGTGCCTAACAAACAAGGAACCGCCAAAGATCTCGATATCAACACAACACCCGAGGCCGACACATCCCCAATAGATATCTTAGCATCCACCTGACCCACGATACCCATGCTACCCCCGTTCGCAGCGACGCACGACCCATAAACCGGACGCACAGCCCCCGACGGAATGCCCAACAGATGGAAAATGACATCCGATATAATAGTCGCAGACGCCCCCGAGTCAACCAAAATGCGCACGTCCACACCTTGTATGGACCCCGGTACAGTGGACGAACCCGTAGCGGCCGCGACAACTCTCCGTGCCAATTTGCGCCACTGCGTAACTGAATGAAAAGGCCCCGTCGATGGCCTTTCTTTAACAACAACAATAGGATCGCGCAACACAGGTGGTGGGTGAGGTGGAAAGCCTTGCCGAGTGTCTGGTGCGTGCCGACAAGCCTGTTTCGGAGGATCTTTAGCCGACTTGACCGGTGCCGAGGCCTCCTGCTGCGGCGGAGCCGGGAAGCGGGCCCAGCAGTCTCTGGCGTAGTGGCCCCTACGCCCGCAGCGGAAACATTCGGCCTCGTTGCGCCGAAGCGCAGGCCTCGCCTCCTGACGGCCCCGTTCTGGTAGCACCGCGCGCGGTCTCGGCCCGCCGCGTCCCGTCCATGGAGCGGAGGCGGCCGTCAGTTGTTGAGGGCCCCGGTCATCCGGAACATAGACGGCCTGCGCAGGGTTCCACCCCAGCGCCTCCCCTTCTTTGACGGGCCCCCCCGTCCACGCCGTCACTTGTTTCCAGCGACGGAGGTTGAATTGCGCATCGAGACACTTAGCAGCCATCCGGGAAGTTAGCTTCTCATGCCCACACACAGGCATGGGGATCCCTAGATCCCGAGACAGCTCCAACATTTTCCCTAATATGAGAGGCTCAAGCAGGTCCTGTGGCGTCTCAGGATAAGCTGCCATGGCCAGCTCCAGCACCGCACCCCTGAACGCCACGGGCGACTCCTCTGGTGCTCGTTGTCGTTGAGCGAATCGCCGATGCGCATCATCTGGTGGCTCATAAGCATCGGCCATTTCTTGAAAAACACCACGTAAAGTTGCCTTCTTATCGGTCGCTATGGAACGGAAGAATCGGACAGATTCGTCGTCCAGGAGAGTCGGCAACACCTCCAAAGCCTCCGCATCGGTCCATCTTGCTGTGCGTACCGCCGCCAAGAAGCGGCAGGCGAACGCGCTCCAGTCCCCACCGACGGAAAATTCTTTAACCGTTGTAAGGTGGCGACTCCGACTCCTCTTCCCGCCGTCTTCCAATGGTGGTGGTTGTGATGGCAAATTCAAAATGGCGTCGGCCCGCGGCGTGGCCAAGATGGCGGTTTGGCGCCACGGAGCGCGCAAAATGGCGGCCTCTTGCCGCGTGGGCAATGGCGGCGGCAGGACAGGCAACGTGGCGGCCCGCGGAGCACCACTTGCATCATCCATCGTCCCTGGCGCGACGAGATGGCATAGATGCGCCAGGACGTCCTTAAGTGCCTCCAGTTGTACCGCCATCGCTTGCCATCGTTGATCCGCGTCTGATGATGTGGACGGACCCGCCACCGCGCCAACATCCTCCACTCCTGTTCCCGTGGTCGCCTCAGCCGGGCTCTCCTCCACCACCCCAACAGGATCCGTGGTTGGAGGGAGTTCGTCGTCGTCGGACGAAGAAGCCGATGCAGGCGCCGGAGTAACTTTCTTCCTCACTTGTTTCGACATGCCGTTGCACTTCCGACACCAGTGTAATAAACGACTGGACCACGATGTCTGGCTCAGTGTCCTTTATTATTCGGTTCGTGCTGTACACCCACACGGCTGTCTTTACTCTGTAGCTTCTCCACGGTGCTGACTCCAATGTCGGCCCGATCCACAACAGCAGCTCCGCTGCTGTTTCTCTCACACAGCCCCCCTTGGCTGTACTCTCTGCTGCTCTTCTCCCTCCGCAGCTCTCACAGCTTCTTGCTCTCTCTCTCTCTCTCCGCAGCTCCTCCTGGCAGCCACACCGCTGCCTCTAACAAGCAGCCCTCTCTCTCTCTCTCTCCGCAGCTCCTCCTGGCAGCCACACTGCTGCCTCTAACACGCAGCCCTCCTGGCTGTCTCCTCCCCAGCTGCACACCACTCCGCAGCTTCCTCTTATCTTCGGGGTTGGCTCCCGATGGCCGTCGGCGCCCCCCCCTCTCCACACTTGCCCGCGTGGCCTCACTCTTTTCCGCTCACACCCCGACTGCCTTCCCCTTCCGGTTTACCCGCTTAAGGCCCCGAATCTTCCCCCCACGTCACATGACTCCACCCCCCGTGACGTCACCTCCGGAAGGTCGCTTACGCCCGCATTACACATGCATAGTGAAGTAATTGTATTTTTCCATTTGCTATACAGCCAGATAATACGACAAATCGCTAACCTTGAACACCCAGTCGTTCATAAAAGTTGAAGGCGGTATAGTACTATAGTAATAGAGCAAGTGCAGGATCACTGAACCGGAATTGATAGCTTGAAAACATTTAGCGCGGGGCCCTTGAAAGTGCGAGGCCCGTAGCTACTACATGTGTAGCTACTTTTGCTACTTGAATAATCCGGCAATGGTAGCAGCTATCGCTCTCTCTCTTTCTCTCACGTCTTCTTCGAACGCTGGGGAGCCGGACAAGCCCCTCTCTGTACCAGCGTGCACGGCACCCTCGTGTTCACCTTCTGAAGCGCTCGCTCGTCACCGTGGCGTGCGCGATGACCACCACCACCACCACCACGTGACTTTTATTTCGTGTTGTGCGCGCTGCATTTAACGCCACAGCGCGTGGATTTGTAGCGTTTCTTTTCATTTGTTCTGCTGGTGACTTTGTGTATTTCATATCGAAATCGCCTCCAGTGATGTTGCTGCTGGCGGCAATAAAAAGTTGTTTAAAAGTCAAAAGTCTCTCTTCCGTCTCCCCGGGAACCATCTCGACACGCCCCACTCATTCGCTCGCCAGCTCACCACTCCCTACCCTGCGGCCAGCCCACCCCCCTCACCTGCCCTTCACCTCCCCCACACCGCCCCGCCCTCACCCACCCACCCCCCGACTCCCCTGGGCTCACCTGGTCCACGCGCACTCTACACCTGTACACCCGGCTGCAGGCTAACAGCACAGGTACGAGTCGCTCTCTCTCTCTCTAGACGCAACCTGCTTTGACACACTGCTCTACAGACCCGTGCAGTGTGTCTCTGTGTATGTATGTTGACGTACTGTCGCGCCGTGAGTAGCCCTACTATGGGTCTCTGTGTGAGTCTGTGGGTCTCTGTGTGAGTCTGTGGGTCTCTGTGTGAGTCTCTGGGTCTCTGTGTGAGCTTGTGGGTCTCGGTGTGAGTCTATGGGTCTCTGTGTGAGTATATGGATCTGTGTGTGAGTCTATGTGTCTGTGTGTGAGTTTATGGGTCTGTGTGTGAGTCTATGGGTCTCTGTGTGAGTCTATGGGTTTCTGTGTGAGTCTATGGGTCTCTGTGTGAGTCTATGGGTCTGTGTGTGAGTTAATGGGTCTCTGTGTGAGTCTATGGGTCTCGGTGTGAGTCTATGGGTCTCTGTGTGAGTCTATGGGTCTATGTGTGAGTCTATGGGTCTCTGTGTGAGTCTATGGGTCTCGTTGTGAGTCTATGGGTCTCGTTGTGAGTCTATGGGTCTCTGTGTGAGTCTATGGGTCTCGTTGTGAGTCTATGGTCTCTGTGTGAGTCTATGGGTCTCTGTGTGAGTTTGTGGGTCTCTGTGTGAGTCTATGGGTCTCTGTGTGAGTCTATGTGTCTCTGTGTGCGTCTTTGGGTCTCTGTGTGAGTCTGTGGGTCTCCGTGTGAGTCTGTGGGTCTCTGTGTGAGTCTATGAGTCTCTGTGTGAGTCTATGGGTCTCTGTTTGAGTCTATGGGTATCTGCGTGAGTCTATGGGTCTCCGTGTGGGTCTATGGGCCTCGGTGTGAGACTATGGCTCTCTGTGTGAGTCCATGGGTCTTTGTGTGAGTCTATGGGTCTCTGTGTGAGTCTATGGGTCTCTGTGTAAGTCTATGGGTCTCTGTGTGTGTCTCTGGGTCTCTGTGTGAGTCTATGGGTCTCTGTGTGAGTCTATGGGTCTTCAAAACTAATCGGATTCCTCCAGTATAAAATAGTCTGCTTCTGATTCGAACAGAGGATTGTGCATTATTATTATTATTATTGATATTGCGTGTATTTAAAATATGGCCTCGGTTCGATTCACACGGGTGTTTGTATTGACCGTACATAGCGTCTGATTGTGACCGATACAGCTTCGGAAGGCCTGCTGGGTGTATCATCACACTGCTAGGTGTATGATACTACTGGGTGTATCACTCTGCTGGGTGTATCATCACACTGCTAGGTGTATGATACTGCTGGGTGTATCACTCTGCTGGGCGTATCATCACACTGCTAGGCGGGACAGAGGCGGTGCGGAGAGAGTGGCATGTTTAATAAACCTGCAGCGTTGTTCCAACCGCCGCGCCTGGAGATCGCATCGACGCAGCACGACCTTTGTAATCCATTCTAGATTTGAAGCTTTCGTGACTGCAAGGATTCATATTCTTAGGTTTTATTCGGTAAAGTCACGTAGGTAAAACATTAAAATTAATAAAAGTAAAATAAAATAAAAATCACGACGTTTCGGAGGCAACACAAGCTTCCGTCTTCAGGTGGAACCGTCACAGCCACGACAGCTGTATCAAGTAAATGAGAGATTGCAGGAGCTACCACTCCGTTTATATATGCGGTGTGCAAGGCAGCATCGGCACGGGAGCTCACCCTCGTGCGCCGTGCCGGCCTTCACACGTGCTGCTCGCTAACGGCACTTGCCCCAACATTATGTTGAAGGCTACACGGGGGATCGTTGTCTTTGTGTGTCGTGTGGCTGCGCGTGTGTGTTGCTCACAGCGGGGAGCGGTGGTGCAACGGTTAGCGCTACGTTGCGCTACGAACCCGGCGACCCGAGTTCGATTCCCGCTCACGGCCAACACCGGTGACGATTATCTGAACCGGTCCTGGGCCTCCCCTATGTTGACTCCACCTTAAATGAGTACCTGGTGCGGTGTGTAAACATCGCCACTGGGGAGACCAAGGCGGTTGGGCGTGGTGCTGGCCACCCACCCCCTCGTGTACCGTTCTAGGCCTTGAAAGTTGCTCGCTAACAGCACTTGTCCCAACAGTCCGTTGAGGCTATACGGGGGATCTTTGTCTTTGCGTTGCACTCAGCACTGGGCGACTTGTGTGTCGTCGCAAAGGCGAGCGTGCCCCTACAGTCCGGATTAATATTTAAAGACGCCACTGACGTTTCCCCATTGTGTCACCATCAGCCGCCGTTGCGGTTACAGTGGTGGTGGTGCGAGCGTGGTGCTGGCCACCCACCCCCTCGTGTGCCGTGCCGGCCTTCACAGGTGCTGTTCGCTAACGGCACTTGCCCCAACGTTCTGTACAGGCTATACGGGGGATCTTTATCTTTGGTGTAAAAGTGGTGATGACCACCCACCCCCTCGTGTGCCGTGCCGGCCTTCACAGGTGCTGCTCGCTAACGGCACTTGCCCCAACGTTCTGTACAGGTTATACGGGGGATCTTTGTCTTTGGTGTAAAAGTGGTGCTGGCCACCCACCCCCTCGTGTGCCGTGCCGGCCTTCATAGGTGCTGCTCGCTAACAGCACTTGCCCCAACGTTCTGTACAGGCTATACGGGGGATCTTTATCTTTGGTGTAAGAGTGGTGATGACCACCCACCCCCTCGTGTGTCGTGCCGGCCTTCACAGGTGCTGCTCGCTAACAGCACTTGCCCCAAAAAGTATGTTCAGGCTTTACGGGGGACCTTTGTCTATAGTGTGGAGAGTCGCTTCTGCTGCTGTTGTTGTTGTTGTTGCTGCTGCTGTTGTTGCTGCTGCTGCTGTTGTCGTTGCTAATGTTGTTGCCTGCGTTCCTTCCAAGAGCAGGCAACAATCAACGAACACCTTCGGGAAGAAGAGCTTGTGTACTCATCCATAATAGAGGTTTTTGGGGGTTAGAGCGTGTAAAGATATAAATGTGTCGTTAAACCCGCCACCACCCGACACAGCCAATCGGCAAGGTTTGTCACGTAAACCGAACGTGCCAATTCGTTACGCCGGAGAGCAACTCCACAACATTTACAATTGGCAGTATCGGGTGGTGGCGGGTTTAACGACACATTTATATATTTACACGATCTAACCCCCAATAAAAAAACCCCCTCTATTACGGATGATATTGGTCGCGAAAGTCTGCCACGTGTTAAATTGTGTACTCAGTAATTTTAACTTCCATCGATGCTGATGCCCCCTGAGACTCTGTCCTGTCCCCTGGAGTTCCGCCACCCGGTTAAGCTGAACGTTAAAACGATTGAAACTCGAGTGAACACAATCTGCATAGTAACTCGGTGGCAACATCACATGAGCACGTGGCATCACTTGCCGGCGACTTTAGCCGTGGCCGGGGGTTGAACTCGGCTCGCCTGGACTCTTGACCCCCCAATGTGCCTTCTTGTTTTGTACGGCTGCTGATGTAGACGCAGAGACAGCAAACAAGATCTCACATTCAGCTGGTTGTCGAGCCCAGATATAACGGCGTTAGGAGCAGCGGATTCTTGTATCGTGCCCGCGTGATGTCTCGTGCATTGGCAGTGATGCACAGGCACAATTAACATCATCAACAACAACAACAACCTCAACACGTATGTGAAGAACAACACCGTGTTTGTGTGTGTTTGTTCGGCCCTAGGTCGACTCAGCCTCAAATGAGTACCTGGTGCGGTGTGTAGACATCGCCACTGGGGAGACAAAGGCGGGCAGTCGGGCGTGGTGCTGGCCACCCACCCCCTCGTGTACCGTTCCGGCTCGCTAACAGCACTTTCCCCAACAGCCTGCTAAGGCTTTACGGGTCATCTTTGTCTTTGCGGCCCTAAAGGGGGTAGAGTGCGTATGTTCAATTAACGAATTTTCAGTATCACAAACTTTGTTTTTATAACCATTATTTTACACAGCAAGTTAAATAGTAAAGTGAGATAAAAAAATTGCCTTAAACGATTTAGAATAATATCTAAATAAAAATAAAATACAATAATAAGATATAGATTCAGAAGAACTCTGTCATTTTATTAACGTCAGTTTTAATTGTAATACTTTACAGTCTAAAATGTAATGTTATTTAATATATAAATTGTCTTTGTTTACAATATGAATGGTAAACTACGCAGTATTTATGGTATGCAATGGTACGTTACAACAGCTGGGAACGCATCCCCACCATACTGATGTTAGAAGTTACTCGATATACGACGCTTCAATGTACGAACGAAGCTTCAATACAGTCGCGGAAAGCGTTCCAAGTGGCCAACGTGACACAGAAAAAGAGAGAGAGAGAGAAAGGCGGCGGGCGTATGTCTGGGTGTTGAACCAGAACTAGTGAGGTCTGAGGTTCAAGTACTGCGTGCGGGGGGGGGGGTGTGGGGGGGTCAGAGACGCCGATCGTTTGAAGAAGAGAAGGGAGCGAACGGCACGACGCCTCGTCGTTGTAAATTATTCAACTGCGGCACGCAGGTGGAAAACTTTTAATGAGAGTTGACAGATTCCTTCAGCGTAGAGGTGCGGCGGGGGGGGGGGGGGGTACGGAAGTGGGGGTCGTGGAGGGGGTCGTTGCGGGGTGTCGTTGGGGGGGGGGGGGTCCCAACATCCTGGGGAAGTTTTCAGTCTTAACCTTTTTGCTATTTTTGGCTTGGCCATCGAGCAAAGGCGGCGGTCCCCGCGCTGCGCTCCGGCATAAGCTTAATTATTTTTTTTTTATTGTAGTTTGGTGGTAGTTAATTGAAAGTGGAGGGGTTACCAACCCTTCGCACCCGTCCAGAGCCCCCATTTGGCCGCTGTGGTGGTCACAACTGTCATGAAGGGAAAGGCCGATCTACATTGGCCCTCCTCCCACGGCACTGCCCACCACAGCGTTGCCGTCCGGCACCACGAGGAGGTAGGGGGTTGTTTTTTGCCGGACACAAACACATACACAAAGATACACATACATACACATATACACACACATACACAAAGATACACATACATACACAAAGATACACATACATACACATATACACACACATACACAAAGATACATACACATATACACACACATACACATATACACACACATACACATATACACACACATACACAAAGATACACATACATACACATATACACACACATACACAAAGATACACATACATACACATATACACACACATACACAAAGATACACATACATACACATATACACACATACACAAAGATACACATACATACACATATACACACACATACACAAAGATACACATACACATATACACACATACACATATACACATACATACACATATACATATACACACACATACACAAAGATACACATACATACACATATACACACACATACACACATACATACACATATACACACACATACACAAAG
Source organism: Lampetra planeri (assembly GCF_965212315.1). Classification (NCBI taxonomy): domain Eukaryota; kingdom Metazoa; phylum Chordata; class Hyperoartia; order Petromyzontiformes; family Petromyzontidae; genus Lampetra; species Lampetra planeri. The sequence goes on from NC_136157.1 coordinate 6,456,613, forward strand.
ATACACATACATACACATATACACACACATACACAAAGATACACATACATACACATATACATACACATATACACATACATACACATATACACACACATACACACATTACTTTCATCCGGCCGGCGCGGCGATCATTTGACGCCGCCACGTGACTGCTTTAGTGTTAAAATATGGTGCTGTATTTTTAGGATAGTGTGTTTATAATATCGTTTTATGTAGATATCCACATTTATTTAATTTTTTTCTTCTGCAGTTTTTATTGAAAATGCAATATTTGATATCTCAAAAACATGATGTGATAGACAAAAACCGATGCCAGATTTGGAATCAGCACCCCAAAATTACCTTAAAACCGTTGGAATACCTTATGCCAGAAAAAGTGTGTTGACCATTGTAATCGGGCTGCCAGTTATCATTACGAACTGTCGTTTGGCATTTCTTCATTGGCACGGATGTAATGCGGTAATTGTTTAACGGTGCGTCCACGTCGTAAACACGTGCACGCTAATGAAGAAGGGCTTGCCCACAAGCTCCGGGCTATTGCAAGTGGTCGAGCAGATGGTCCTTGGCCCAGGGTTCGTTCCGGTAAATCGTTGTGTCAAAGCTACGGGGGTTTATTTTATTAATAGGGGCGCTCACTAGGTGTGGTCCCGTGACCTTTAGACCGTGACATCTCTTCTTCTGTTCAATTAATTGTACACGAGCTTCGTTCAACCTGGAAAGAGTGTCTCTTTAAAACAAATATACTGTGTGTGTATATATATAATACTAGCAGAAGTACCGGCGTTGCCCGGGTGAAAAATATATATCTTAATAACCTTACATATATACACAGATGGGCTGCTACCCCTGCCCCCCCCCCCAGCCACGATCTCCTCGGCCGCTGTGCAGTAAAATCTACGGCCTATGGTGGTAGCATCTAGCAAATGTATAGTAGTAATCACTGCACGCATCTGGGTGGGGGGGACATCACGCAGTGAAGCATTTACCTGAGCGTTTAGTGTAATTTTAAAGCATTTTAACGCAAAATAAAATGTTCCCCTCACTACCAACTATTAGTCTTTTATCAACGTGACACTTTTTCACTGATTGGCCGTGTCGGGTGGTGGAGGGTTACAACACAATAATAAATAAGGCGATCTAAACCCAATAACGTTGTTTATGAATAATGGTCGCGAAAGCCTACGTGTTACAAATTGACTGCCAGTACACCCACCCAGCTTAATAACCAGGCTACAGTCTACATTATAGACTGGCAGTATGCTCACCCAGCTTAATAACCAGGCTACAGTCTACATTATAGACTGGCAGTACACGCACCCAATTTAATAAGCAGGCAACAGTCTACATTATAGACTGGCAGTATGCTCACCCAGCTTAATAACCAGGCTACAGTCTACATTATAGACTGCCAGTACACCCACCCAGCTTAATAACCAGGCTACAGTCTACATTATAGACTGGCAGTATGCTCACCCAGCTTAATAACCAGGCTACAGTCTACATTATAGACTGGCAGTACACGCACCCAATTTAATAAGCAGGCAACAGTCTACATTATAGACTGGCAGTATGCTCACCCAGCTTAATAACCAGGCTACAGTCTACATTATAGACTGGCAGTACACTCACCCAATTTAATAAGCAGGCAACAGTCTACATTATAGACTGGCAGTACGCTCACCCAGCTTAATGACTATTTGTACAGTCAACATTTAAAGAATCGATTCTTGGCGCGTCGGGTTGAAAAGTAATTAGACAGTTGTTTTTTCATTGGTATGTAAAGTTTGAAAGTTTTCATAAGATTTTAAATGTATTTTCCCACCGGGCAACGCTGGGTATATCGAGTTTATACCACAAAGTCGTCGCTTGACAAGGGTGGGGTGTCGAGGCCTAGTACCGTGCAGAGCCTCCGGCCTCGCCTAGATTGCCGATCCGGCTGAGGCTGGGTACCGGGGCCGTTACCCCCCCCCGCGCTACAATAATACTGTGTAATCGCTATAATTGTATTATCTACCGACCCTATAATAGTAATTGCACACATTGTGGTGGGGGGGGAGTGAAGAGGACGTTAAACTTTGATGAATTTACCTCAGAGTTGCGTGGTGGGTGTCGAGGCCTAGTACCGTGCAGAGCCTCCGGCCTCGCCTAAATTGCCCACCCGGCTGAGGCTGGGTATGGGTGCCGTTCCCCCCCCCCCCCCCCGCGCTACAATAATACTGTGTAATCGCTATAATTTTATTATCTACCGACCCTATGATAGTAATTGCACACATTGGGGTGGGAGGGGAGTGAAGAGGACGTGAAACTTTGATGAATTTACCTCAGAGTCGCGTGTTAATGCGTGCGCATATTTTTAACGGGAATTAAAAATGGCGTCCACCCCGCAGCGAATGCGTCGCTACCCGTTGCCAGGGGCAACCGCCGTCCAATGAAACTGCATATGGTCCGGCGACACACAGACACACACACAGACAGACAGATTTGCGATTTTATATATATAGATTACCCCGGAGAGGTGTTGTTGTTTACCTTTAGACTTTGATAACTCTAAAACTTCGAGTGTGACTCTGTGCTCGTGTTAGAGGGGAGCGGTAGTGTAGCGGTTAGCGCTACACTGCGCTATGAACCTAGCGAACCGGGTTCGATTCCCGCTCACGGCCAACACCGGTGACGATTATCTGAACCGGTCCTGGGCCTCCTCTAGGTCGACTCAGCCTGAAATGAGTACCTGGTGCGGTGTGTAAACATCGCCACTGGGGAGACAAAGGCGGTCGGGCGTGGTGCTGGCCACCCACCCCCTCGTGTACCGTTCCGGCCTTCATAGGTGCTCGCTAACAGCACTTGCCCCTACAGTCTGTTAAGGCTACACGGGGGATCTTTGTGTTCGAAGGGGTACACATGGCGCTGACACGAAGCTCGCCCCCGTCGCTGTCCCACCGGCCACCAAGTCCTGCCAGCGATAGGTCCCACCGGTTGCCATTGTCAGCAGTAGCCTCGTTATAATAATAATTATTATAATATATATACATATAATAATGTTGTTTGCTCATGATGATCCTGCTGATAATACTGCTGATGCTGTTGCTGCTAATGATGATGATGCTGCTATTATTGATTACATTATTATGACATTTATATTGCACTTTCTTTATCAAGGATCTCAAAGCGCTGTACGGGACACAGCAGCAGCAGCAGACACTCAGCATAAAAATTATATATTAAGTACATTATATGAAAATAATTTACTAAAATAACAGGCGTATAAATAGGGTTTAATGCGCATTTTTAAAATGTCCACAAACTCAGAGTTTTCTGACGTGTCGTGGAAGAGCGTTCCATAGCCTGGGGACTACACGGGAAAAAGCTTGGGGGGGGGTACGGTAATCGGTCACGCGGGGCCCCCCGCTATTTTTATTTTAGCTCGGACTGTCGCCAAAGGGTAAACGAAAGCCTTTGCATAAGATTAAATTTAAACCACGTTGTTGTTGTTGTTGTTGTTCTTTGACACTGACGTTGAACACAAATCTCACGGTGGTTGTCAAGGGCCCCCATCCCCCCAACTCGTAGCTTTGGCCACCAGGATGGGAGAGGAGGGTGGGGGCAAAGGACCCCCCCCGGCCCCCCACGCTCGCTTCGCTCTGGTTCCCACCCTCGCCACCGCTCACGGCACGCGCCTTGACGGTCTCGATTCGACGTCGCTTGATTTACGATCGAGCCGCGTCCTTTCCCAAAGACGTCGGTGGCCTTCGTGGCCCTGACCTCAGCTCTTGCGACGTTTACTCAACGACTCCGCATTGGATTCCCGCCTCCCGGTTGCATCCCGATCGTTGGAATCGCACGTGGTGGTGCAACTTCATTCGCCGTCTTCCCCCACTGCCCCCCATCGCTCCCGGCTTGTGGCAGCGCCTCTGATGTCAAAACCACATTTCTTGCTTGTTGACTGCGGGTGTAATGACCGTAACTATGTGCGCTTTACAGCAGGCGTTAAAGATTGCCTGATGTCATGGCCAAGAGGAGGCCATTATGTGCCGGTGTCAGGGTTAACATTTTCCAAACGTGGACATTACTCGGTTGGGACGATACAATAAACAATGACACTATTTTGTTACTTGACCAGCTAAGGCCCCACTGAGCTACGTAGCGCTTTTTATCGCAGATGATAGTTCAACGAAGTGGGCTCATCCTCAATTGGAATTGTATCACAGCCAAATACTCTGAACGTGTGATGTTGATTATGAACGTGGAGGGAAAAACCGGAGGACCCGGAGAAAAATCCACGCGACCACGGGGACAGACACGCAAACTCCAAATATACAGCAGCAGGCGTCAGGGTCAGGATCGAACCCACGAACTCCTGCATACCAGGCGAGGTAGTTAACATCTCATAGCCACCACGAATGCCCCAGGTCACTCTGGCATAACAACCTCCTGAGTTTTCACCTGGTTAAGCAAAATCAATCTTCCGACTTCCAACTCTGATTTCTTACAGTCTCAAGCACCAGACCCAATCATCCGTGCCAAGCCTGAAAATCCACGTGGCAATGGACTGAATTGCTCGATCGATCAACGGGACGATCAATCGAGCAATTGAAGCCTTCACCGAACCAGGAGATGATTTCTCGTTGTTTAAAGCGTATTCCTTGAAATGGGTGGTGCCTTTAGACTTTGATAACCCACCCTCGAGGCGGAAGCGAGAGTGCGAGGATAGGGTGGTGGCAGGATATAGTGCTTGTACCTGGCCCGCAGTGCCGACCTTTAACCCCTCCCCCCCTATGAACACTGGACGATAATAGCGGTGAGCGGTGTTCTAGCCGACTCTACGTTGGCCGTAAAAAGTTTACTGATTTGTTTTGAAGGCCCCTGACACTGACGCCTTTGTAACATCGTAATATATATATATGTCCTAGATTTGAAGCTTTCGTTACTGCAAGGATTCATATTCTTAGGTTTTTTCGGTAAAGTCACGTAGGTAAAAAAGTTTAATTAATAAAAGTAAAATAAAATAAAAATTCACGACGTTTCGGAAGCAACACAAGCCACCGTCTTCAGGTGGAACCGTCACCGCCACGACAGCTGTGTCAAGTAAAAAAAAAAGAAGACGGACGCTTGTGTTGGTTCCGAAACGTCGTGATTTTTTTTTACTTTTATTAATTTAAATTTTTTACCTACGTGACTTTACCGCAAAAAACCTAAGAATATATATATATGTCCGTTCAAGTCTTATTGTTAAAATCGGTAGGCCTCGGCCTGGTTAACGCCGACGTGAAAGGGAAACAAGCGCATAGAATGTGAAGCTTTGAATACTAGAATTTTATCAAAAATATATATTTATTCGGATTTTTACGAGTGGAGGGGTGTTGTCGTGTGTCTGGTGTCAATTTGACTCCCGAAGTAGTTCTGCGGTGTCATCTTCCGCAGGTACCTTGCCACAAAACCCACGTGATGCTGGGATTTTGCGGGCATTCCAGAAGGGCATTGGTCATCTCGCCTCACGTGACTCCTCCCACGTGACCGATAGCACATGTGAAGCTAGAGGCGAGCAGCAATTGCTCACTCACGCCACCACTGGTAGAAGAGCCTCCAACTAAAGGGAATGCTAGAGAGCTCCTCCGGAGGATATTTTAGCTTGTTCTTCCACGCTGACGATACACCGTACGAGAGGTAGAATATCATAATTGTTAATACATTTCAAAAATTGGACAATTGCTGTCACAAACATCATCCTAAATGCACCCGATGTTGTCAAAATATCGTGAACCAAACAGGTTCGAGCGTGGTTAGACCGTGAATGGTGACGGACTTCCTTGGAATACCAGGTGTTGTAACGTGTTGGCTGCGAGGTGGCCAACAGAGGACAATGGATTCTTGAATCTATCCGTGCGGAGTTATTTTTTAAGACACCTCCCGCCCCATTTGATTTGTAGGTTTAACTCCTTACAAACATCCCAATATCTATCAGGCCCCATCGTGCAAGCAAGAGGGTCTTAAGTGAAGCGTTCATCGGTAAATAACTAAATAAGGTGGCTATTTTTTACTTGAAATGGATGAGCTTGGCCCAGATGGCTTTTAATGGCCTTTTGCGCACTCGTCCGCCTTTTAGCCGGTTTACAACACACAACCCGGATTGGATTCCCTCTCTGAGCACTGCGGTAAATCTGACTCGAAGGTGAATCGGCGCCCATAACGCAAGAAAAAAGAATCCCACGGGCGGACAGTAAAAGTGAAAGAGACATCCAAGACGAGAAAAGTCAAGAGGCATTTGTGTATTTATTTTCACGCGGCAAAAGACAATCACGACTTCCGTTGCAGTACGCACGATGAACTGCGATGGAGTATGAATGTGCGTAGCCAATAACCAAATCTTTTTTAAGAAATACTATTTTGTTGTTTTACCAAGTAAGGCCCACATGAGCTATATTAAGCTCTTTTGAAGAAGCCACCTGGTTAATAGCGCAAATGCTTAGCTCAACGGAGTGGCTTATCACATGGACATTTATAGCAGCCAAATACTTTAAAAACGTGTCTCTAAATGTGGAGGGGAAAAGCGGAGAACAATCCACGTGACCACGGGGAGAACATGCAAACTCCAAATTCACAGCAAGCAATCGAGCCCATGACCTCCTGCCTACCAGGCGAGGTCGTTAACATCTCGCCTATGTGTCCTGACTTTTGGCCCACCTTATATAATAATAACCCTGTGTCTCCTGACTTTTGGCCCACCTTGTATGATAATAACCACATGCGTCCTGACTTTTGGACCACCCTGTGTACTGGTGAGCATACATCAGACACGACGGGCTAGTGCAGGGCGACTCTGTGGATGGCTGAGCGAGACCCAAGCTGCCTCTGTGCGGGTTGGCGGAGTCGGGATATCGCAGACAGCTTGTCCAGACATCGCTCGCCACAGACGTTAGTCAGGAATTGAACTCGGGTCCGCCGGGCTCATTGCCGCAGTGCCGCTAATCATTGCGCCAAAGTTCTCGCGCGTTTCATTCAGGACTAGCAAATGAAAGGCACAAGGTGATGTAGCGTCTTCCTCCAAACAGGAACACAGCAGCGAGCATCTATGCTGGTGTACGCTGAGCTCGTAGTTGTACACTCCACGTTACTATGGCATGAGTCACGTGTTTTTTTTCCATAAGAGAACCATTGTTGACTGCCACAAGGTGGTTGCTATTTATATCCGACCTCGAGAGATAATGATGATGATGACAATAATATAGGCCGAGTTCATCACTGCCAGGAATGTGAACCCACAATCTTCAAACCACGATGCAACCCTGCCAGTAAGATACCACGAGAGGTCAAGAACCACAACATAACAATTAAATAAATGTCCTAAGATCCCCCCAACCCACAACCCCCCTCTTCAACTGTATAGATAACGAGTGATGTCAGAAAGTACCCATTAAGGCTGACGCACGCGGTGCATTATGGGTAAAGTTGGGCCAGAACCACACCTGCCCACCGCTGACTCCGTTTCGGCTGAGTCAACCTAGGGGTGGCTCCGGCCTAGCTCAGCTCTCATTGTCGAGCGGCCAATGGTGCACGATGTGGACTGGATTCGACATTTGATTTAGACATTTGAATTGTTACGGTAATTTAGTTGTTTTCATTTTTAATCTATTTTTTTTTTTACCTACGTGACTTTACCGAAAAAAACAAAGAGTATGGATCCTTGCAGTCGCGAAAACTTCCAATCTAGAATTGTTACGGTAGTAGATGGTGGTGGTGGTGGTGGTGGAGGTGGAGGCGAAGGCTGAGAGGCGACGGATATCGAGACAGGACGGACGACGTTGTCAGCGACGTGAGCGTAGGGTTGATGCGACAGCGAATCGGGGAACGGCGTTATCTTATCTGAAAGGAATTTGTAAGGCGCCTCAACCAAGGCGCTTCGCACGGAAATTGACAACGGCAGACGCGCACGGTGAGACGGTGGAGACGAGGCGAATGAAGTTGACGGGGGGGGAGGCGACGGGGGCAAATCTGCGACGACGAGTGACATCGGTGAGAGCGAAATTCGACGACGGTGAATCACGACGATGACCGGACACGTCAGAGAACTCTGAGTTTGTGGACATTTTAAAAATGCGCCTTAAACCCTTTTCATACGCCTGTTATTTTAGTAAATTATTTTGTATAATGTACTTAATATATAATTGTTATGCTGTTGTGAATTTGGAGTTTGCGTGTTCTCCCCGTGGTCACGTGGATTGTTCTCCGTGGGGGGCAGGGGGGGGTCCTTTGCCCCCCCCCCTCCTCTCCCACCCTGGTGGCCAAAGCTACGAGTTGGGGGGATGGGGGCCCTTGACAACCACCGTGAGATTTGTCTTCAACAACAGTGTCAAAAAACAACAACAACAACACGGGTGGTGGTGGTTTAATGAGCGAATTGAATGCCACGGGAATGCGAAGAGGGGGGGGGGAAAGCCACGGCAGCGATCAACGTTGACAATAAAGCGATGACGTATTTGCCAAACGACGCAAAAGGTCGAAGACGTGACCTCGGCTGTGGCTCTACATCGCAGCAGCGAGCGGCTCCGGCTAAAGTCCGACGAATTCTCCCCAAACGGCAGCTTCTTTTTTTTGTCGTGTTACAAATGCCTAACTTTTGCCCATATAAGGCAGCAACGTAGGCACCACTCAAGGGCAATTATTACTGCCAGAGTCCACGGGGGAGCGGTGGCGGGTGAGGGTGTGGAGGAGGGAGGGAGGCAGGGTGGAGGTGGTGGTGAAATCTGCAACGGGCTCCTTCCTTCATTGCGTCTCGCTATCTGGTGCCGTGGCGTCAACCCTGCGGGTTAATTATTAATTGTGCGTGCACACCAAAGCCAAAGCTCACCCCCGCCCTCCCTGCCTCCCTCCACCATCCGCGGTATAGCCTCAAAAGACTGTTGGGGCAAGTGCTGTTAGCGAGTAGGCAGCCACCGCACGCGAACGTGTGTGGGTGGCCAGCACCACGCCCGGCGGACTTTGTCTCCCCAGTGGCGATGTTTACGCGCCGCACCAGGTACTCATTTGAGGCTGAGTCGACCTAGGGGAAGCCCGGGGCCGGTTCAGATATTCGCCGCTGTTTTTGGATCGTGAGCGGGAATCGAACTCGGGTGGCCGGGTTCGTAGCGCAGCACGCTGACCGCCACACCACCGCTCCCCATACACAAAGACAAAGATCCCCCGTATAGAATAAACGGACGTTGGGGCAAGTGCTGTTAGCAAGCAGCACCTACCAAGACCGGCACGGCACACGAGGCGGGTGAGCAGTACCACGCCCATGCAAAGACAAAGATCCCTCCCTCCTTATTATAGCCTTAACACACTGTTGGGGCAAGTGCTGTTAGCGAGTAGCAGCACCTATGACGGCCACACGTCCCATAAACACCCTGAACACCACCCCCACCCCGTCGTCCTTCAAAAGCTCATTTTGAAACGGTCCATGGTTTGCTCTCTGTAATTGCCAACTGGAAGAGAGAGCGAGAGAGTCGAGAAAGAAAGAGCGAGAGAGATGAGAGATGAGAGAGAGAAAGACTGCTCCCCCCGCCGTCGTTGTTAGAATAGGTGGGGATCGTTTACTGCTGCCATTGCCCGGACAAGGTCTAAAGTCTGGCGCCCGGAGCAGACGCTCTTACGGAAAGGTTTGACGCCTCCACCCTTGTCACAAGTCAGAGTGCCTCTCTCTCTCTCTCGAGTCCTAGTCGGACTTTAACCCGAGCTCGAAAGATTAAAATCTAAAACCAAACTATTTTTTTTATTTCACCGGGTAAGGCTCCACAAAGCTGCTGTCGCTTTCTTTCTTTTTTCCAGATGTGACCCGGCCACAAATTATGACATCTCGACGAAGTGGGCTTATCGTTGTGTGTGGAAATTTATAGCAGCCAAAAACAATCGAAAGGCGTGATGTTGATTCTAAACGTGGAGGGGAAAAACCGGAGGACCCCGAGATAACATTCACACGACCACAGCGAGAGAGAGACACGCAAACTCAACATATACAGCAGGCGTCAGGGTCGGGATTGAACCCACGACCTCCTGTGTACCAGGCGAGGTAGTTAACATCTCCTAGCCACCGTGATGATAATGATGAGAGACACGCAAACTCCAAATATACAGCAGGCGTCAGGGTCGGGATCGAACCCACGAACTCCTGTGTACCAGGCGAGGTGGTTAAAATCTCCTAGCCACCGTGATGATGATGATGAGAGAGAGACACGCAAACTTCGCATATACAGCAGACGTCAGGGTCGGGAACGAACCCACGACCTCCTGTGTACCAGAAGAGATAGCTAACATCTCATAGCCACCGTGGCGCCCATCGCCGCAGTTAATGTTCTCCCCGTGTTCGCGTGGATTTTTGTCCGGGTCCTCCCGTTTTTCCCCTCCACATTTAGAATCGACATCACGCGTTTAGAACATTTGGCCGCGATTAGTTTCCACGTGATGGTAAGCCGCTTCGTTGAGCCATCATTTGTGACGGACAGGCCTCCTCTGAAAAATAGCTGCTTAGCTCAGAGGGGGCCTTTACCTGGCAAAATAAAATACAAACATCTCGTAAATAAAATGCGGTGTTACCCTGCTCCACTGTGGGGCAAGAGCTTTTACAATTCCACTGAGAGACAGCGAGCGGTGAAATATATTTGCAAATGTACTCATGCTGAACTTTCTTTTGCACCGTACAGAGCCAACCGGCCAGGTCGATTCTGAAAATTAGCTGCATAGCTCAGAGGGGGCTTACCTGGTGAAATAAATACAATAGTTCTTAAAATAATTTCAGATGCGGGGCAACAACTATCGATGAATCTCCTGGACGTAGATGGCACTGCTTCACCCGAGCTCGTAATTATTTGGCGTTTGCAATCGTCCTTGAACTGTTCCCCGTTCTGGTATCTTTTGGCCTTGAGCGCTGGTGAGACAAAGCCATAGAAGAGGCTGTCTCTGGTACAGGTCAATCAGTTTCAAGGACGGATAGGTATATTATCAAAACGTGTTTGCATGTTTTACCGCAAAGCACGTGTGGTCAATGCAGACTTGGTACATCGTAATAGGTGTCCATTAGCTTCTTGAACACATCTTAACACAACTCGGAATTTCGTTGCCAAGAAAGATGGGTAAAGCCTTTTTTATGTTACGTCATTTCATTATTTATCAACCGTCACTTTTTGACATCGAGGTGCTTTTGAGCTAAATTATCGGCAGTCGGGCGTAGCGGGGTGGTGAATCGTCGCCGTTCTGATGTCATCCTCCACCCTCATTCCGTCGTCGTATTTGTGAATTGCCCCGTGGAGTTGACGTCATCTGCTCCGCGCTTCTGCTCTGGCTGGTGACACGCTGACCGAAGAGTTCAATTTCCCCATTTGTGCTTCACCATCATCGTCATCATCGTCGTCGTCACAGTATCCGCATCTGGCTACTGCCATGGTTTGTCCGTTAAGCTTCGCGCAAGATCGACGCCAGGGTGGACGGGAGTTGGGAGATGGCTCTGTTGTTGAATTGCTTTTAGAGAGAGGGGGGGGGGGGACAGGCGAGTGCATCCGCACCTCCGATTAGCTCCGTTGGCTACGTACGGTGCGAAAGAAGTTCAACATGCGTGCAGTTGTTGCCTCCTATAAGTGAACCTCATTCGTGCATCATCTCAGCTTAACTCTCTGATATCAATTTCCACGTGATAAGCCGCTTCGTTGAACTATTATTTGCAGACCATGTCACTTTTGAAAAGAAGCTAATAGCTCAGTGGGCTTTACCTGGTAAGATAAAAACAAGTATATATGCACAGTTTAATTTTATTTGTATATATATTTTAAATAATTTGTTTACATTTCTCATACTTTGCACCCATGTCGTGTTTTTTGTATTGTTTGTTGCTGCCACGTTCTGGCCTGCCTCAACTGGACATCTGTGGGAAAACAGAGCTTCATATCTCATCGGATTCCTCCGGTAATAAATCAAGATTAGGGGCCGTCCATAAATGACGTCATGCACCTTGGGGGGGGGGCAGACATTTGTGACGATGTGTGACGATGGGGGGGGGGGGTTGAGAAATGTGACGTCACATCAAAATGCACAACTTTAAATGAATATAGACAACACGTTCTACTTAATTAAATATATTTATTAATAAATGTTTCCTCCTACAAAATCAGAGTCCAGCGCCACATTAAATACGCACAATAGTTTAAAGCGATTTGAAGCATGTTTTATTTATTTTTAGGGGGGGGGCAGAGCTTTGTGACGTCATATTTGAGGGGGGGGGGGTCTGACTTTTTGTGACGCCGTGTGACGAAGGGGGGGGGGGGTCAAAAATCGTCCAAAATCGCGTGACGTCATTTATGGACGGCCCCTTTCTGATCCTCATTGTCAAGTTGCCCACGCTCTCCCCAGCAGCCCAACTTCACAAACCACCCACCGTTCCCCCCCTCACGCAGGAACTCTCCTCTCCGACAACTGAGGTCTTCCCTCAACGTTGCCAATCAACCGACCGCCCGGTTGAGCGGGTCGCTCCTTTCCCTCTGCTGCCCCCCACTGTCTGGAACTCCCCTCACCCACCTCCCCCCAAAGCTAGCGAGCTCGCCGCGAGGCTCACTCCCAGAACGCTGATCAAAGAAAGGGCTTACTGATGCAGGCGAAGTGTTGAGTGGTACTTGATACTGGCGATCCTGATAATGATCCTATCATTGTGAACCGTGAGTGCCACTATCATTTCCGCTAAGGGAGAAAGCCACCTAAAGTAGGTTTGTTTTTGTTATCCTTTAGATACCTGGACCGCACAGCAGGTCGGCAAGAGCTTAAGACTTTGGTCGTGTGAAAGAAATTACTTTAATATATATTGGGGGAGACACATCCTCCCCCCCCCCCCCAATATTCAAATATGCTCAAAATGTCCCCCCCAATATATTGCTGTAAAATAGATTTATGTTTATATGATTGTGGTTACGGTTGTACTTTTTTAATCCCTAATCTCTGCCATTACATACAATGAAACAAGAAAAGAAAAAAACAGAGCAATGTAATACAATACACTATTAGATGTTATTGTTTAAAAAAAAGTCCATCCTATGTCTGAGTGAATTTTTTAATATTTTAGGCAGGAAATTCTTTTCAAATTTAGATTTTTTTTTCTGGGGGGGACCCCCACACCCCCTGGAAGATTTGGTCCCCCCCAATGTTGACTCCATGGCTACGGCCTTGCTTTAAACTCATAGCCAGGTGCTCTGTTCATAGCCATCTTGTTGAATGCTCCCGAAAAGTGACTTTGTATTCAAATAATCATAATCTTACCATGATGCCGATGCTTCTGCTGCGTTTGGCAGTGGCGCGCAATTAACAACAGCAAACTCAACACAATCGTCACGATAACACTGTGACCTTAAAAAGGAACGATACATGTGTGTGTGTATGTAACGGGAGACATTTTATGAAACGACTCATTTTTCAGCAGCACCTTTGTACTTTAAAACAAAGACATGGGCGTGGCATCGCGGAGACGTCATGGGAGTGACGTCATGGTGGCGCCATTTTCTCGTGCTCGTATTTACGATAGAACGAGGCGCGTATCTTGGAAGATAAGACAGCGAGCCGGCCCATTATAACGCGGGACGTGCCCCGTTATAACACAGAACGCCCGCCCGTTATAACGGGGACCACGCGCTGTTATAACGGCGCCGTTATAACGACGCCGTTATAACGACACCGTTATAACGACGGAGGAGGCATGCTGCCAGAGTGATGATGCAATGTCATCTTCTTGGTTCTTTCGGTAAAGTCACGTAGAAGGGAAATAATACAATAATAAAAATAAAACATAATAAAATATTTAATAATAAAAAACATAAAATATTTTATTATGTTTTATTTTTATTATTTTATTATTTCCCTCCTACGTGACTTTACCGAAAGAACCAAGAAGATGAATCCCTGCAGTCACGAAAGCTTTAAATCGATGGTGCAATGGTTTAGCGGTGCACTCGACTTGCCACCGGCGGCCCAGGCGTGTTCAGCCACCGTCTGCGTGCGCGTGTCACAATCGGCAACTGAACCGATTGACACGTGGACTTTCGCGACCAGCATTATTCATCGCAAAGGTTTGGGTGGGTTGGCGGGGAGGGTTGGGGTTGGGTTAAATCGCGTAAGTATCAATGTGTGTCGTTAACCCGCCACCACCCGACACAATTCTTGGCAGCAACAAAAAAAATCGGCCGATGAGGCTGGATATAGTCACCAGCGAAGCGTCACGGTACTCGAATTGTCAAGTGTTGTGGGCTTTACTCTCCAACACACCGGTGGGCTAAAGTAAGCAACCAATTGGCGCATTGTGTGTACGTGACGAGCCCTTACTGTGTTGGCTGTGTCGGGTGGTGGCAGGTTGACAACACATTACGCGATATAACCCAACAACAACAAAAAATCTCTTTCATATGAACCAATTGAGTGGAGGGAATGACCGTGCAAGACTTAATATTATCTCCTTCTATCTGTCCCTCCACGTACAAATAATTGACAAAAAAATATGCAAAGTATCGTTTGACTCTTCGAGTCAAAAGCAAGGAACACCTGGGAGCGAAAGCTCCATCAGCAGGATCGGATCGGTTCAGCACAAGCAACACTCTGGACCGGTTTCGACATCATCCAGCGTCTCGTCCGCAGCCTCAGGCTCGCTTGAATCCAATTGCTAGCGAGCTGTCGAATGTTTGCACACGTTAGGGCGTCTTCTCTTTGAGATACGGCTTCTAGTTCCAAGTAAAATCAAACGAGAACAGTGACACCTTTTTTGTTGGTCACATTGTAATTCAATTTTTGCGGCATGCAATCCACTCTGAAAGGACACCGACGACGTTTATTTTATTCCAGTGAAGGACGTAAATTCTGTTTACCCTGCCACGGACGCAGCCTCATTGTCTAGGTTGTTATATCCCTGGGCGCTCTGTTTGTGATCTAATTGGGTCTCGCGACACGCAAACATCCCCGTCGTTGCCTGTGTGGACACTGCATCTTCATTTCCGCGATAGCTTTAGAAGCTGCCACCGCCACCACTGCCACCACCACTGCCACCACCACCGCCACCACCACTGCCACCACCACTGCCACCACCACTGCCACCACCACTGCCACCACCACTGCCGCCACCACTGCCGCCACCACTGCCACCACCACTGCCACCACCGCTGCCACCACTGCTGCCACCACTGCCACCACTGCCACCACTGCCACCAACACTGCCACCACCACCACTACCACCGCCACCACCACTGCCACCACCACTACCACCACCACCACCACTGCTGCCACCACTGCCGCCACCACTGCCACCACTGCCACCACCACTGCCACCACCACTGCCAACACCGCCACCACCTGCCGCCAGCTGCTGTCCGTGGTCCTTAAAAGGCATCAGCGAGCGGCACCCGGCGTCTCAAGTTTAAACTTTCGCACGTCACACTCACACACACACGCACACTCACACACTCACACACACTCACACACACTCACACACACACTCGGGCACCTTTAACAATGCACGAAGCAGCTGGGTTTACACAATAGCAATGGGGGGGGGGGGTGGTAGGGGGGGTGCCGGGGAGTATGGGATACGCTGACAAATACGGCTCGTGTGTTTGCGTGCGTGTGTGTGTGTGTGTTTACGTCATTGTTTAGATAAACTGTGCAAAGCTGAGTTTCAATTCATGATCGAGGTTTTTTTTCGGTGGGGGGTGGAGTGTTAGATTGCGTAAATATAAATGTGTCGTCAAAGCCGCCACCACCCGACGCAGCCTATCAGTAAGGTTGAAGACCGAAGCAGGAGGACTTCTCCACAATTCCGGCAGTCCGCATGATGATGCTGGTTGTATCTGCTGGCGAAACGTCGTACTCGAATTGTGAATGTTGTGGGTTTTACTCTCGAACACACCGGTGTGTTGAGTTCGTAACGAATTGTCACTTTCTGTTCACGTGACACAGCTGACTGATTGGCTGTGTTGGGTGGTGGCGGGTTTAGCGACGCATTTATATTTACGCGATCTAACCCAGCACCATAGTATTGGTCGCGAAAGCCTTCTGCGTGTTTAAACCAAGTTCCATTGACTAGGTATTTTTTTTTACGTACCGAATTGATGATGTCATTGCTGAAAGCAGATATGCGCGCGGTTCGAATCCCAGCGGCCGCCCTGATTAATACTGCGGGTCTCGTGAAGCCGTCCTAAAACTTAAGCCCGTCTTACTTCACTCGTTGCCGCGGACGTGAAAGATGCCGTGACGTCCCTCATCGGCAGCAAGAGCAGGCCATCGTGCGCTGACGTCATGGTACAGAATTTGTTGCATTTGACGAAGACATTACTGGACAAATTACTCAATTTGGGATTCTACCAAGCGATCATCACCCCCCGCCCCCCTCCTTTCCTTGTCCTGCGAGATCATGACAGGACGCTCCTGAAAAAGAGTCAACAGACTCAGTGAGGCATTCCCTCGTTAAACCAGCGCAATAATATTAGTATAATAATATAAATTTTGATTTAAAGCTTTCGTGACTGCAGGGATTCATATTCTTGGTTCTTTCGGTAAAGTCACGTAGAAGGGAAATTATTATAATAACATGATAATGGTAATTACCATGACAATGGCAATGACAATTAATATACAAAGTTAGCGCCGTTTTGGATGATGCTAAAAAAATATAAAAAATAATTTTGGGCGGGTGGTGGAGGTGGTGGTGGTTCATGAGCAGAGCCGGCCCAGCCACTAAGCGACCCTTGCAATTGCAAAGGGCCCCGTGGCCAGCAGAGGGCCCCCTAGAGTCACTGCTAGCTAGTGGGTGAAAAAAATCATACATCAAAGGGGCCTCCAACCACATTTTGCTTAGGGCCCCCAAAGGTCTAGGGCCGGTTCTGTTCATGAGGTTAATACCCAAGTCGGAAACTCACGCCCAGCCCTGCGGCAGTCCACAGGACGAGGCGTGTGCCCGCTGCTTGCTGGCTCCGAGCCCAGGCGCGGAGAGCCACGAAGAGGCGTTCCCAGCCAACACTGGAGCGCTCGATTCCATCCCCCATCTCGGGATTGATCACCCTCCCGCCCCTCGCCTCCCCCGCCCACCACCACCACCGGTGCATAATTTATCCGAAGGGTCCTTTGTCCTCCACTTAAACACCGACGTCGCGTCCAACCCTTCCACTCAAGCAATGTTTTGACAGTGCCCGATGTTGGTGCCGAGTCTCGATCAATGTGGAGGGGGGGGGGCCGGGGGAGTTTGTGCTTCGTGTCGAGTCGCAAACTCAGCCTGTCACCCGGCGATCGCCATCTGGATTCGTTCGTTTCTCAGTCCGCTTGTCCTGGTGAGGGTCGTGGTGGCAGCGTGTTGAGTAGTGACGGTCCACACCTCCCTTTCCCTGGCGACAGACTCTAGCACTACTACACTATATACTACACTATACACTACACTATACACTACACTATACACTACTAAACTATACACTACTACACTATATATTTCTATACACTATACACTACACTATATACTACTACACTATACACTACTACACTACCACACTACACTATACACTACACTATACACTATACACTACACTATACTACACTATATACTACTATACACTACACTATACACTACTACACTATACACTACTACACTATACACTACTACACTATACACTACACTATACACTACTACACTATACACTACACTATACACTACTACACTATACACTACACTATACACTACTATACACTACACTATACATGACTAAACTATACACTACACTATACACTACTATACACTACACTATACATTACTACACTATACACTACTATACATTAATATACACTACACTATACACTACTATACATTACTATACACTACTACACTATACACTACTATACACTACTATACACTACTACACTATACACTACTACACTATACACGATTATACGCTACACTATATACTACTATACACGATTATACACTACACTATACACTACTACACTACACTATACACTACTATACACGATTATACACTACACTGTACACTACTACACTGTACACTACTATACACTATACACTACTATACACTACTACACTATACACTACTATACACTACTACACTATACACTACACACTACTATACACTACTACACTATACACTATTATACACGACTATACACTAACACATTCCTGCGGAGGGAGCTGGTAGGAACGTTGGGTTGCGCAGTCAATGGCCAAGGTCAACGGCGGCGTGGTGTATTCCGCAAATATGGCCGACTGTGAGGGCGGGCGCAATCCGGCGTGAGTAGGTTAAACGTTGAGTTTTATAAGGGCACCACGGGGTGACCATCCCCTCCCCACCCTCCCCACCCAGCCCCTCCCCACCCACCCTCCCCACCCAGCCCCTCCCCACCCTCCCCTCTTCACCCAGCCCCACCCCTCCCATTTTTGGATGCACGACAGACGGACGGACGGACACAATAATCCCCTGTGGGCGGGTGGAACCAGGTGGTTCCTATATTCTTGGTTCTTTCGGTAAATCACGTAGAAGGGAAATAATAAAATAATATATATATAAAACAATTAAAAATAATTTATTTGTTTTATATTTATAATTTTTTATTGTTTTATATTTATATTATTTTATTATTTCCCTTCTACGTGACTTTACCGAAAGAACCAAGAATATGAATCCCTGCAGTCACGAAAGCTTTAAACCAGGTAGTTCCAACCAATACTAAATATACTACTACACGATACACTGCTACGCACACACTCCTAGGGAATTCCCATTCGTCCCCAGGCCAGCCAAGGTCAGCCTTCGCCCAGCCGTCTGCATTGTGCGGGGAAAATCTGGTGGACGCATGTCGGATTTTATTTAAAACAATGAACGCTCAACATTCCACTTACGTTAACTTTAGCTGCCCCGTCCATGCTGCTGACATTTGGGCTACGCCCATTTGTAACCTTCATTAATAGGTTGCCTTTAGAAGCTAACCCCCTTTTCCTGGTGACCGCTTGTGTTGCGATTGAAACGTCGTAGTTGAGTGGCGGGGGGGGGTGGAGTGAGGGGAGGTGGAGTGGGGAGGGAGTGAAGGGGGGTGGAGTGAGGCGGGGTGGAGTGGGGAGGGTGGGGGAGTGAGGAAGGGTGGAGTGGGGGGGTGGTGGAGTTGGGGGGGGGGGGTGGAGTGGTAGGGGGTGAGGGAGTGAGGAAGGGTGGAGTAGGGGGGTGGAGTGAGGGGGGGTGGAGTGAGGGTGGGTGGAGTGGGGAGGGTGGGGGAGTGAGGAAGGGTGGAGTGGGGGGGGGGGGTGAGGGGGGGTGGAGTGGGGAGGGTGGGGGAGTGAGGAAGGGTGGAGTGGGGGGTGGTGGAGTTGGGGGGGTGGTGGAGTGGGGGGTGGTGGAGTTGGGGGGGGTAGAGTGAGGGGAGGTGGAGTGGGGGGGGGGAGTGAGGGGGGGGTGGAGTGGTGGGGGGTGGGAGAGTGAGGAAGGGTGGAGTGGGGGGGTGGTGGAGTGGGGGGTGGTGGAGTTGGGGGGAGGGGTTTTCTGTGGCCCTGCGAGCAAAGCGCTGATGAAATATACACGGCCGGGAGCGACGAACCGGCCGTTGTGTTGGACGCCAAGTTCCAGGGCGTATCGCTTTACGGGAGAGCGCGTGGCGCTTGGGAGTTTGGGTTTCAGAGCCGCGTTTTGAATTGGGGGGTGGTGGGGAGGGGTGCGGAGAGCCTAGAACGGTCGCCCTGGCATTCTATCGGAGCGGCGGTGGTACCGAGATGTTAACTACCTCGCCTGGTATACAGGAGGTCGTGTGTTCGATGCCGACCCTGACGCCTGTTGTATATTTGGAGTTTGCGTGTCTCTCTCTCATCATCATCATCACGGTGGCTAGGAGATGTTAACTACCTCGCCTGGTATACAGGAGGTCGTGGGTTCGATGCCGACCCTGACGCCTGTTGTATATTTGGAGTTTGCGTGTCTCTCTCTCATCATCATCATCATCACGGTGGCTAGGAGATGTTAACTACCTCGCCTGGTATACAGGAGATCGTGGGTTCGATGCCGACCCTGACGCCTGCTGTATATTTGGAGTTTGCGTGTCTCTCTCTCTTATCATCATCATCATCACGGTGGCTAGGAGATGTTAACTACCACGCCTGGTATACAGGAGATCGTGGGTTCGATCTCGACCCTGATGCTAAGTAGCGGTGGCGTCACCACGACGCCTGTGCCAGGCTATGTGCACCGTGAGGCCACGTGAAGTATCGAACGCCAGCTGGCAGGAAGTCACGGGGCAGACCCGGGTGCCCATGAGTCGACTGACTGAGTCGACTGAGACGACTGGCCAATGCGCCACCTGTGCCCCCCTACCGTGCCAACTTGCTACGCTCCGCTCGTTGTTGTGAGCGTCGCTCCTCCGCCCTCCGTTGTTGCTGGAGGGCGACTGCCTCCAACTGCCCAGTAGCAGCAGCAGCGTCCTTCACGAGCCTCCGCACATACCACGAGCGAAGGCCCTGTCCCATCTCCTCTCTTCGACATAATTTCCCTCTTCTCGACAAAAAGTCAAATCATACTACCAAGGATCCACGATGCTAAACTTCGTGATGCTCATCCCACGGTCCGCTTCCTTCCATTGTTTTCCGAACAACACACTTGCAATTGTCCCGTTGTCGTCGTCCATCCTACACGTGTGTCCAAATATGTGTTCAGGATATAACTTGTGTGGTGACTCTATGGATCTCTGTGTGGTGAGTCTATGGGTCTCTGTGTGGTGAGTCTATGGGTCTCTGCGTGATGAGTCTATGACTATCTGTGTGATGAGTCTATGGGTCTCTGTGTGGTGAGTTTATGGGTCTCTGTGTGGTGAGTTTATGGGTCTCTGTGTGGTGAGTTTATGGGTCTCTGTGTGGTGAGTCTATGGGTCTCTGTGTGGTGAGTTTATGGGTCTCTGTGTGGTAAGTCTATGGGTCTCTGTATGGTGAGTCTACGGGTTTCTGTGTGGTGAGTCTATGGGTCTCTGTATGGTGAGTCTACGGGTGTCTGTGTGGTGAGTCTTTGACTCTCTGTGTGGTGAGTCTATGGGTCTCTGTGTGGTGAGTTTATGGGTCTCTGTGTGGTGAGTCTATGGGTCTCTGTGTGGTGGGTTTATGGGTCTCTGTGTGGAGAAGATGAGTCTATGGGTGTCTGTGTGGTGAGTCTATGGGTCTCTGTGTGATGAGTCTATGGGTCTCTGTGTGGTGAGTCTATGGGTATCAGTGTGGTGAGTCTATGGGTCTCTGTGTGGTGAGTCTGTGGGTCTCTGTGTGGTAAGTCTATGGGTCTCTGCGCGATGAGTCTGTGGGTCTCTGTGTGGTGAGTCTGTGGGTGTCTGTGTGGTGAGTCTATGACTCTCTGTGTGGTGAGTCTATGACTCTCTATGTGGTGAGTCTATGAGTCTCTGTGTGGTGAGTCTATGGGTCTCTGTGTGATGAGTCTATGGGTCTCTGTGTGATGAGTCTATGGGTCTCTGTGTGGTGAGTTTATGGGTCTCTGTGTGGTGAGTTTATGGGTCTCTGTGTGGTGAGTCTATGGGTCTCTGTGTGGTGAGTCTGTGGGTCTCTGTGTGGTGAGTCTGTGTGTCTCTGTGTGATGAGTCTATGGGTCTCTGTATGGTGGGTTTATGGGTCTCTGTGTGGAGAAGATGAGTCTATGGGTGTCTGTGTGGTGAGTCTATGGGTCTCTGTGTGATGAGTCTATGGGTCTCTGTGTGGTGAGTCTATGGGTATCAGTGTGGTGAGTCTATGGGTCTCTGTGTGGTGAGTCTCTGTGTCTCTGTGTAGTGAGTCTATGGGTGTCTGTGTGGTGAGTCTGTGGGTGTCTGTGTGGTGAGTCTATGACTCTCTGTGTGGTAAGTCTATGGGTGTCTGTGTGATGAGTCTATGACTCTCTGTGTGGTGAGTCTGTGGGTCTCTGTGTGGTAAGTCTATGGGTCTCTGCGCGATGAGTCTGTGGGTCTCTGTGTGATGAGTCTATGGGTCTCTGTGTGGTGGGTTTATGGGTCTCTGTGTGGAGAAGATGAGTCTATGGGTGTCTGTGTGGTGAGTCTATGGGTCTCTGTATGGTGAGTCTATGGGTGTCTGTGTGATGAGTCTCTGGGTCTCTATGAGGAAGCCAATTCGCTAAACATCGCAGGTAAAAATCACTGCTAACCGTGGGTAACAGGAAGACATATAGCTGCGGATAATAGGAGTTTCTGCTGACCTAACAGCTGCCGTGGATGCTATGAGTTGCGGATAGCAGGGCTGCGGATAAGAGGTCTGTAAAGATCTCTGTTACTGGTAGGAACCACCTGGTTCCACGAGCCCACAGGGGATTATTGTGTCCGTCCGTTGTGCATCCAAAAATGGGAGGGGTGGGGCTGGGTGGAGAGGGGAGGGTGGGGAGGGGCTGGGAGGGTAGGGTGGGGAAGGGCTGGGTGGGGAGGGTGGGGAGGGGCTGGGTGGGGGGTGGGGCTTGGTAGGGAGGGTGGGCTGGGTGGAGGGTGGGGCTGGGTGAGGAGGGGTTGGGTGGGGAGGGAGGGGCTGGGTAGGGACGGGAGGGTGGGGAGGGGCTGGGTGGGGAGGGTGGGGCTGGGTGGGGGGTGGGAGGGGTGTGGCTGGGTGGGGAGGGGCTGGTCACCCCGTGGTGCCCTTATAAAACTCAACGTTTAACCTACTCACGCCGGCTTGTGCCCGCCCTCACAGTCGGGCATATTTGCGGAATACACCACGCCGCCGTTGACCCTGGCCATTGACCGAGCAACCCAACGTTCCTACCAGCTCCCTCCGCAAGGAATGTGTTTTATGTGTGCACGAATATGCCCGGTCCGTCTCGCTGATCCGCCTGTGACTCTGACACCAACTGTTTGCTCAACAATTTAAACCAGGGGGGGGGGGGAAGTCATTCTTGGACTAACATTTTTACAACGACAAAAATCCGCACTTATTTACTTGCACGTAATCATCGGAATGCCCACCAAGTTTACTGCTAAGGCGAAACGAAGACGACTTTGTGTTTATCCTGCCTGTTTGCGGGCGGTTGCGATGTAACCAGGAGGCGCTGCCCGAGTCGCATTGATAGGTCCCTGAAACACTCAACAAGTCCATCCGCCAGTGGACCTTGCTCCACTGTAAAGTTGCCCCGAAACGGTATTTTCTTCTTAGCAGAATGTGCAACTCCAGCGAATGCGATTCGATTCGTATCGTGCGGAACGCGATAAAGACCCACGCGGGTTCTTGGAAAACCGGCAGTTTAAATTCTTTGCTGTTCGTAAATTTAAGAAACAAAAATTTAACTCGTTCAACCTCAGCTAACGGATGGTAGCATCGTTTTTATACATAATCGAAGTGTTTTTTTGGGTTGGGGATGGTCCATAAATGACGTCACGCACCTGGGGGGGTCAGACAGTGTTACGAGGGGTTTAGAAATGTGACGTCACATCAAAATGCACAACTTTAAATGTGTGATGAGTCTATGGGTCTCTGTGTGATGGGTCTATGAGTATCTGTGTGAGTCCATGGATCTCTATGTGATGAGTCTATGGGTCTCTGTGTGATGAGTCTATGGGTCTCTGTGTGATGGGTCTATGGGTGTCTGTGTAGTGAGTCCATGGATCTCTGTGCGATGAGTGTATGAGTCTCTGTGTGATGAGTCAATGGGTTTCTGTGTGAGTCTATGAGTCTCTGTGTGATGGGTCTATGAGTCTCTGCATGTGAGTCCATGGATCCCTGTGTGATGAGTCTATGGGTCTCATTATGATGAGTCTATGGGTCTCTGTGTGATGGGTCTATGGGTGTCTGTGTGGTGAGTCCATGGGTCTCTGTGTGGTGGGTCTATGGGTTTCTGTGTGAGTCTATGAGTCTCTGTGTGATGGGTCTATGAGTCTCTGCATGTGAGTCCATGGATCTCTGTGTGATGAGTCTATGGGTGTCATTGTGATGAGTCTATGAGTCTCTGTGTGAGTCCATGGATCTCTGTGTGATGAGCCTATGGGTCTCTGTGTGATGAGTCTATGGGTCTCTGTGTGATGGGTCTATGGGTGTCTGTGTGGTGAGTCCATGGATCTCTGTGTGATGAGTCAATGGGTTTCTGTGTGAGTCTATGAGTCTCTGTGTTATGGGTCTATGAGTCTCTGCATGTGAGTCCATGGATCTCTGTGTGATGAGTCTATGGGTGTCATTGTGATGAGTCTATGAGTCTCTGTGTGAGTCCATGGATCTCTGTGTGATGAGCCTATGGGTCTCTGTGTGATGAGTCTATGGGTCTCTGTGTGATGGGTCTATGGGTGTCTGTGTGGTGAGTCCATGGATCTCTGTGTGATGAGTGTATGAGTCTCTGTGTGATGAGTCAATGGGTTTCTGTGTGAGTCTATGAGTCTATGTGTGATGAGTCTATGAGTCTCTGCATGTGAGTCCATGGATCTCTGTGTGATGAGTCTATGGGTGTCATTGTGATGAGTCTATGAGTCTCTGTGTGAGTCCATGGATCTCTGTGTGATGAGCCTATGGGTCTCTGTGTGATGAGTCTATGGGTCTCTGTGTGATGGGTCTATGGGTGTCTGTGTGGTGAGTCCATGGATCTCTGTGTGATGAGTCAATGGGTTTCTGTGTGATTCTATGAGTCTCTGTGTTAGGGGTCTATGAGTCTCTGCATGTGAGTCCATGGATCTCTGTGTGATGAGTCTATGGGTGTCATTGTGATGAGTCTATGAGTCTCTGTGTGAGTCCATGGATCTTTGTGTGATGAGCCTATGGGTATCTGTGTGATGAGTCTATGGGTCTCTGTGTGATGGGTCTATGGGTGTCTGTGTGGTGAGTCCATGGATCTCTGTGTGATGAGTGTATGAGTCTCTGTGTAATGAGTCAATGGGTTTCTGTGTGAGTCTATGAGTCTCTGTGTGATGGGTCTATGAGTCTCTGCATGTGAGTCCATGGATCTCTGTGTGATGAGTCTATGGGTGTCATTGTGATGAGTCTATGAGTCTCTGTGTGAGTCCATGGATCTCTGTGTGATGAGCCTATGGGTCTCATTGTGATGAGTCTATGAGTCTCTGTGTGAGTCTATGTATGTATGTTGAACTGCTTTCGCACTGTGTGCAGCGAACCGTGCTAATCGGAGGTGTGGGGGAAGGACACCTAAACACGCAAGGCAGTTCTAAACCAATGAAGTGTTCAATCTCCCGCGTGTCTCGTGATCTCCATCGCAGAGGCTTGGTTGTGACGAGCGGTGCCGGCTACTCTGCTCACCGAGAGAGACGAAGATGTCAAACACGGCGCACATCTCCAAGGAGGAGCTGCTGGAGATCAGAGAGGCCTTCGACAAGATCGGTAACTCGTCACCGTCTGTCGTCATCGTCGTCGTCATTATCACCGCCAGTAATCATCGTCGTCATCATCGTCAGCGTCGACATCAACAAACACAATCATCATCAGCAGCAGCGGCATGATTGTCAAGCAAAATAAATGTGATAGTCACCGTCGTCATAAATACACTAATTTATTGGCTGAAAATATCTTAATATATAGAGGACTGCAGAGCTTGGGAAATCGCCGGTTGCGCCGGCTACCGGCCTGACTGATGCCTTCCGGCCCCTCTGTGGTGCCTCGGCGAATGTGAGATGCATTTTGCTGAAACGACGACGCAAATGTAGAAAAATAAAACGTTACAATTATTTTGATTTAAAGCTTTCGTGACTGCAGGGATTCATCTTCTTGGTTATTTCGGTAAAGTCACGTAATAAAATAAAACATAATAAAATTGTATTATGTTTTATTTTTATTATTTTATTACTTCCCTTCTACGTGACTTTACCGAAAGAACCAAGAAGGTTACAATTATTGTCATCATTAAAACATTGTCATCATCACCTTCAATGCCATCATCATCACCACGACCATCGTCATCCAAAATCATTGCTGTCATCATCATTCGCGTCAACAACATCAACCGCCATCATCGATTATTACCATGAACAATCGTCAAATACTGTATATCATCATCACCTGTCATCATCATCATCACTGTCATGTGCACGATCACCATCGACAACGTCGCTACAGGAATTGTTGTCGTAAGATCCACGCTGGTGGTTAGGAGGGCTCACGTTACGCAAACAGCACCATCAGGCGATTCGCCAGAATTACGGCTCCGTTGCATACGTATATATACAGGGTGTTGTAAAAAGATAGACCCAATTTAAACGAAGTATATTTCACGATGGAAACATGTTACAATTACACAAACAGTTACAAACGGTTTAATGAGTTATCAAGTTTAACTAGCCATTTTATAAATGCTCTATGTGCCCTCCGCCTGCTGTACGGACAACATCGAGACGATGGTTAAATTCGTCCCAAACGCCTCTAAAAGTGTCTTCTTCCACTGAAGTCACCGCTGCCGTGATTCTGTTTTTGAGGTCATCCAGATTAGTCGCTAATGGTGGCAGGTCTTTGACGTATCCCCACAACAAAAAGTCGCAGACTGTGGTGACGTCTGGAGATCTTGGGGGCCAAGAGTGTAGGGCCAAGTCTTGGGGTCACGTGCGACCTATCCAACGTGGAGGCAGCGCGTCTTGCGAATGACTGAGGCTAGGGGCTGTTTGTGCGCTGGGAGAGGCATCGAGCGGTAATCATGTGAAACTCTATGCCCCGCCCTCTCTGTGCCCATCCCTCTCTATGCCCCGCCTTCTCTATGCCCCTCCCACTCTATGCCCCTCCCTCTCTATGCCCCGCCCTCTCTGTGCCCCTCCCTCTCTATGCCCCGCCTTCTCTATGCCCCTCCCACTCTATGCCCCTCCCTTTCTATGCCCCGTCCTCTCTATGCCCCGCCCCCTCTATGCCCCGCCCCTTTCAAGTGGTAACAGTTTCATTCATGGGCGGTTCGTGGTTGCAGAGATTTCGCGATTTCAAATCGGGTCCATCTTTTTAAAACACCCTGTATATTCCTGGATCAACCTCAGGGTGGCGATCGAGGTCACCCACGGACTCGCCCGTGACCTTCCCCTCACCTCGACTCTGCACGCCACCCTAACCACCCTGACCCCCCCCCCCCCCCCCCCCCGTAGATGTGAACAACAGCGGCTACGTGCAGGACTTCGAGCTGCAGGACCTGTTCCGCGAAGCCAACCTGCCCATGCCGGGCTTCCGCGTGCGCGAGATCGTGCAGAAGCTCATGGTCGTGAGCGACACCGATCAGGATGGGCGCATCAGCTTCGACGAGTTCATCTCGGTAGGCTCTCTTGCCTCTCTTGCCTCTCTGTCCGTGTGTCTGCCTGCGTGCGCGTGTGTGTGCGCGTGTGTTGCACTTGCCCCAACGATCTGTGAAGGCTATACGGTGGGTCTTTGCATAGCAGTTAGCACGCTGCGCTACGACACCTCGTGCGACCCGGGTTCGATTCCCGCTCGGGGACCACCAACACCCGTGACGATTATCCGAACGGGTCCTGGGCCTCCCCTAGGTCGACTCAGCCTCAAATCCGTACCTGGTGTGGTGCGTAAATATCGCCACCGGAGAGACAAAGGCGACCGGGCGTGGTGCTGGCCACCCAGCCCCTCGTGTGCCGTTGCCAGCATTCAGAGGTGCTCGCGAACAGCACTTGCCCCAACAGTCTGTTGAGGCTATATGGGGGACCGTTGTTTTTGTGGTTGTGGTGGTGATGGTGATGATGACGACGTGCCTGCAGGTTTACCATGAGCTGAAGAGCACGGAG